>NC_143014.1:294781713-294911713 GCF_055824585.1 Amblyomma mixtum
ACATGCTTTTATTTTCATAAAATGCGTGCAGTGAAAGTGAAACAAGGTGCTTAAATTTACCTGTTTCTTAGGTACGCAGATGCGATCTTCAAAGTCTGAAAATTAATTTCGCCGATTGTGCACGAGTCTATGGATGTTCATTGTTCGATTACATTGGCCTTCATGTGCATTAAGACAACAAGAAAATTGAAAGCTTTTTTCATAATTACATAAAGAGCTTAAGTAACTCATTTGAGCAGGTATTTTGTATATTTCTTTTGAACACCTTATATGTGACAGAGAAACATGAGCATGAATTTGTTTACTTTTATTATTTTATTTACTATAGCTACATGACTTTTCTTTTTCAGAAAATCTGCTGACAGCGTATGTCTCAAAAACAGAAGAACTGTATGGGGCCCGCTTTATGACATTCAACCTTCATCAACTTTTGCACCTCACTTCAAGTGTCAAAAATCTCGGACCACTATGGGCTCATTCAGCTTTTCCGTTCGAAAGCGGCAATGACAAAAATGGTTAATGCTGCAAAGGGGGGCCCATCTCAAATCATAGAGAGAGTAATCATTGAGCAGGAATTAGAGCTAGCACTCCAGATGCTTTCTATGCCAGAAAATGTTATGTCTTTCTGCTCTAGCTTGGTGGCCAATGGGACTACCAAAAAAGCTCTTCGAGTTGGCGACGTGTGCCTCTTCGGTGCACCAGTAAAGGGATCTCTGACGCCACAGGAGCTACATGTGGTGTACAACACTTTGAGTGTGCCGATCAGCATCATAAATGAGTATCACAGAATCAGCTTCGAAGGCACTATAATCAACAGCGAGCAGTACAGAAAGGCAAAAAAAAGCGACTCCTCTGCTGTACTGGCTTCGTATGGGGATTTTTTGCTTGTTCGCCACATCCTGCATGTGCTTGAACCAGATGTAGAAACTTCTGAGACAGTTCTTCTCATTTGTCAGAAGTTAGTTGTGGAACAGAGCGGTGTAGAATTTCCTCCACACATTAGAGAGTGCGTCCGCTCACCTGTTACAACGTGTGCTGTGCTCAGGCCCTCAGATATTGCAACGCCGTGTTTGTTCATTGATATGAAGACTGAAGGACGATGTTATGTTTGTACACTGCCGAACATTATCGAGCGTTATTAAGCGAGGAATATGGTTTTAAGGAGTCACAATCATGGAAACAGCGGAAACTGTACAAAACACGCAAGAATGGTCAAGAATGTGCAAGTTCCTTGTTTTATGTGATTTCATTTCATCCATATTAACCTCGTTTTATTTTGTTGTTTACTTGTATCTGCTGTTTGACTTGCTCTGCAGAGAATCCAGCAGTAAATCCTTGTCACTGCTTTAATTAACAGTATATTGTAATTAGCCCAAACTGCATATATGGAGTCTTGATGTGTTGATGGGGCTCCTCTAGCTACCTGTCAAGGTTCTAGAGGACAGTGCTGCACAGTGAGAGATGCACTATTGTAAGCCATCGTACGACGCAATTTCTCATCGGCGCCTACTCCCGTCGAGACGGCGGCAGTCGTCCCCTCGACTCAAGAGGCTCACGTGAATCTGGCTCGGTGCGCCGGTCGGTCCAGAGTGCACACCGCATCGCCTGCCTCGAGTGGCGCTCACGTGAATGTGGCTCGGTGCGTTGGTCGGTCCGGAGTGCATACCGCATCTCCTGCCTATCCTCTTCCATTTCTTCCCGGCGCCGTCAGGACGCCGTTTGTGTTTGTGATGCTTTGTGTTTTCGCGAGTGCGGCGCGTCGACTCATCAGCGTCGGCGGCAAGAAGCGCAGCAGAGTGTGTGGTGTGCGAGCGATCTGAGCGGACGTGTGTGCAAGACAGTGCGAACCCTTTTGAAGTGCGCGAACTTGAATTGTAACCACAATATATCCGTTTTTATTCCCCAAAAATTGTGTGTGCGTGGGTATTCTTACCCGCTCCCCTTCCCTTTTTCGGTCATCACTAACACTATCATGAATATCTTTTCTTATTTTGGTTTGTTTTGTTGTAGCATTGATAACAGCTAGGTTGATTTTTAAGGCGGAAGCCTTTAATGCCTCATCGCTGTAAGGAGGAGTTGTTGACAGAAATGTCACGATTTTCAATTGGTCGAAGTGGTCATGACGTCACAGAGCGCGAATTTCAAACGGGGCTAATTGTACTTTGGCTAGTAACCATGCAACCAATTAAAGGGACGGTATAGTGATGATCCAAGTAAGAGGGTCTGAGTTCAGTTAATTAACCAATTAGCCTAATTAGCCTTTCTAGTCAGGCCAGAAAGATAAATAAAACCAAGTAGGAAATTGGCCGAGTTGGGGAATCGAACCAGAGTCTCCGCAGCGCAAGACGAGCACGCTAACCACTCCGCCATGCCAGTTCGATGGTTTGGAATGAACAAAGGCACGTCTAGTGAATAAGGTGTCTTCGTTCACTCCCATCTTCCTGCCTTCCTTTAGGCTAGGTTAAGGTGTCCGAGATATGCCAGACAAATACATTTCCTTTTCTCAAAAACTAATTTACCGACAAGCAAGGGGTAGAGCCGAATGGGCGATGGCATTCTGTGGATTCCCTGGCAACGTTGCAAGACGCTGACGTGTTCCACTATTGGAGGCGAAGCTTACATCTTAACCACACATCAGTGACACAAGTAGCAACACCGCGCTTAATGGTTTCGCCTCGCCGCACTTCAGTAAGTCAACAAGGTGCACCCTTAATTTTTTTGTCCCTCTGCAGTGCTGTGGGGTATATCTGGTTCTTGATGTTATCATTGTTATTTTATGTATTGTCTTCTGTAAATATTATTTGATGTGTTTCTCTTATATGTAAGTAAACAAATTTTCTACTGTTACCATGTATGTGATTTTTTAAGACGTAATAAACACACATTTTCCGCATATCTTTTTCATGATTAATAAGACCGAGTCAATGCAATACTTTATGATCACTTGCCATATTTGACTGATTAACTGATTATAATTTTCAACTTTATATATTTATTCAGTGTCTTTAGCAAACTTGAATGAAATTCTTGTGAAATTTTGCCTGTGAAATTATACATTCAACAGATTAAGGACGAACAAACTATAGGTACGAATTTAGTGGTGTTGCATATACCCACACAGTTTGGTTACCTTAACATCAGCTGCACAAGTGATCGATCGATGCTTTCTATTTTTTCATGCCCAGTGCGATTATTAGACGTTTTTGTAACTGCACACCCAGGCCTTCCGAGTGACAAGTGGGATCCTGTACGGTCTTTGTGGATGAGGCCTATATGATAGGCTTCAATAAAAGGCAATGTATGACGCCAGTGCGATTTTACGCCAGCTGTATGACGTTTTTACGACGCTGCGTACGAGCCCTACAAGGTTCAGTCTGCTGTACGAGACCGTGTATGACGGCTACGAGTTTTTACGCGATAATTGAACGAGATCTCTAAGATGTCTCGTTCATATGTACGAGACGTAATGCAAATGAACGAGACAACGTAGAGATCTTGTACAGTTGTACGAGGCATCATAGAAGCTTTACGAGACATCATAGAATTCTTGTACAAATCGCCCCATCTCGTAGATATCTCATTCATAACACATACATCTCCTAGAATTCTCGTTCATTTCTCATGCATTTTTTCAGTAGGGTGACGCTACATTCTGTACGATATCTAATTGTACTGCCTTTGGTTGATGAACTCTTAGGTGTGATATTTTTAATTGGGTTACGCAGCCCCTGGAAAACACGCATGATGGACCGACATTGTGAATCTGTTGTTTCTGCTAAAGACCATTCCTGCCGAATGATTGTACGCCTAAAAGAATTGTATCTCTAGACCGAGTGTGAATCGGGGTGGTACTCACTCTTAGTGTTGTGTTGTTCATTGCCTTGTTTTTCTAGTTCTTTGTGTCGTGTTATGATGTATTAGCTATGCGCTCCGAATTGACTCTTTTTTCATGCTTCTTTGCTTATGAGTGTTGAGGTGCCACTCTCTGCAGATCGAGAGGTCCCGGTTCAAATCAGGGCGGCCCTTCGCACTCGCATAAATGCGGCGTTTATTTTTATTTATTATTTCCGCAGCCGCTCCATTGGCTAAGGGAATGACGCAACATGTTGATTTTGTCAATGGCGTCAGCAAGTGTCATTTGAACCAGCTGAACTGGCCTGCATGCAGTCTGGGGGTATAGCTCAGTGGTAGAGCATTCGACTGCAGATCTAAAGGTCCCCGGTTCAAACCCACGTGCCCCCTGACGCTCGCGAATATGCGGCGTTTATTTTTTTATTTTTATTTCCGCAGCCGCTACATTGGCCACGGGTATGACGCGGCATGTTGGTTTTGTCAATGGCGCAAGCAAGTGTCAATTGGACCGGCTGAACTGGCCTGGATGCGGTCCGGGGGTATAGCTCAGTGGTAGAGCATTCGACTGCAGATCGAGAGGTCCCCGGTTCAAACCCGGGTGCCCCCTGGCGCTTGCAAATATGCGGCGTTTAATTTTTTTTATTTCCGCTGCCGCTACATTTTTTTTGTTTATTACATTTTCACAACGGGTACAAAGAAGTAAAACTTGTCAGGAACACTTGCACTGACACAGCAGGATAAAATTTTTTCAGTTCAACCAAGTCATCCAACACATTTAACCAAGTTGGCTGATCAGGCAGTGCCTGATACACTTCCCTCAGACGTATGACACCTTCAATGAAATGCTCGCGTGGAGATCTCACTACTTCTGCATTGTTGAATTGTGTCCTTGTTTTCCATAAACTATGGAGGCCAAGGAGCATAATAGTGTCATAAGGGATGTCCTGTTTTCCTACAGGTAAGAACCTGATGCCATGCGGGTGTAGCGTTAAATCTTTCTTTAATGTTCTTTGAAGCACATCCCAGAAAAAAACCGCATCCCAACAATCTAAAAAAACGTGATCTATTGTTTCAGGTTTTTACATAGAAAGCAATCTGTTGACCAAGGGACAAAGAGTCCTTTATCATGCTTCCATGTTTTGACCGACAGAGTTCCGGTATGAAGTTTGAAGAAGAAAGTTTTCAAAGATGGGTAAACTGGCATTCTTTTAACCCTTTTGAGCACATCTGCTCCTGGGTATCCGCAGTTTGACAATCGGTAAATGGGTACAGGGAGCATTGATTCAATTAAATCTTTATACAGATTTTTTCTACTGACATTGGAGAGGTACTGCATTGAAAATCGCACTTGTAACATTCTGCACGCAAGCACAACTTCACTCAGATAACCTCTCACTGTACCACGCATGTTTTCAACAGAGCATACTACAACTCCTGGTAGCAATCGACATAAACGAACTTGCATAACTGTGCGAAGAAAAATATCGTTCTGGTCGCGAAGAAACATAAAGCGGGACACGATTTGTCGTACAAATAAATGAAGAAGACCGAGACCTCCTCTCTTCACAGGCAAGAATAAGTTTGTTCGATTAGTTGTTTCCCATGTCGACGCCCAAATAAATACAGCAAAAACCCGATGGATCCTTTGAATATTGATCCGCGAGGCGCTCAACACATTCATGACATACCATATCTTGGAGATGAGGAACCGGTTACACACAGTGGCGCGCGAGAACATTGATAGTGGTCGCCCCTGCCACCCACTGGCCGTTTCCTTTGCTATTGCCACTTGTTCATTCCAGTGTGGTTCGGGGTTGCTATAAGAGTTCAGCGGTACTCCAAGATACGTCGTCGTTGTGGCCCACCGAAGTCGGGAGTAATAATCTGGCGTTTCCTTCCAGTCACCATGCCAGAATCCATAACTCTTCTCCCAATTTATTTGCTCCCCGGTGCATTTGCAAAACTTCTCAACAACAGCCGTGGCTTCACAGATACTCTGTTTACTTGAGCAGAACACGGCGATGTCGTCAGCATAAGCTAAGATTTTAACATGCGCTGACAGTAACCTGAAGCCAGTTATACACTAAGAGTTTAGTATAGCCAGACAAAGGGGCTCAAGATAGATTGCGAACAATAGGGGTGACAAAGGACATCGCCGCCTCACTGAAGATCGTACGTGTAGGCTTTCAGTCAGCTCCCCATTAACAATGACGCGCGTTGTGCAGTTCGCGTACGCCATTCGTACGCCCTCCGTTATTACACAGCCCACATTAGCCTGATCTAGCAAGCTGAACAGAACCTCATGAGATACACGGTCGAAGGCCTTTGCGAGATCTAGCTGCATCATTGCCACCCTGTCGCCTAGTGCATCGCAGCATTCAAGCACACTTCGCGCTATGTGTATATCAGTGGCTATGCTCCGACCCTTGACACCGCAAATTTGATGACTCCCCACTAGCATGGTTATGACGCCCTGAATTCGCTTTGCCAGAACCTTCATGAATATCTTATAATCTATGTTTGTGAGGCTTATCGGGCGATAAGGCCCCACCAACAGACGTTTTTCTGGCTCAGCAAACTTCGGTATGAGTACAGTGTGCGATGTTGTGAATGACAATGGCGTACGCTTTTTCTCGTACGCTTCGACAATAACTTTCAGCAGAATTAGGGAGATTTCTGACTTGAAATATTTGTAAAAGGCGGCTCCTAAACCATCAGGACCGGGTGCTTTACCCAATGGCAGTTGATCTATTGCTTCCTCTAGCTCTGTAACGGTTATTGGCTGTTCAAGACAAATTCTTACTTCATCGTCGAGCCTTGGCATAAACGGCAGGCAATCGTTATGGAAACTGCCCTCCGCCCTTCGCGTGTGACCCAGAAAGTCACTGAAATGGTCTCTGATTACGCCCTTGATAATGACGCTATCGGCCTATACCTCGTCACCGTTTTGTATCCGCAGCCGCTACATTGGCCACGGGTATGACGCAGCATGTTGGTTTTGTCAATGGCGTCAGCAAGTGTTATTTGAACCAGCTGAACTGGCCTGCATGCAGTTTGGGGGTATAGCTCAGTGGTAGAGCATTCGACTGCAGATCGAGAGGTCCCCGGTTCAAACCCGGGTGCCCCCTGACGCTTGCGAATATGCGGCGTTTATTTTTTTTATTTTTATTTCCGCAGCCGCTACATTGGCCACGGGTATGACGCGGCATGTTGGTTTTGTCAATGGCGCAAGCAAGTGTCATTTGGACCGGTTGAACTGGCCTGGATGCGATCCGGGGGTATAGCTCAGTGTATAAGGTTCTGTACAGTGGCGCTGTACAGAACCTTATACACTGAGCTATACCCCCGGACCGCATCCAGGCCCTGGGAAAGACGTTCTCAGGCGAGTTAAAAAGATGACTGTCGCACCTGGCGTCAAAACATTCTTTTTTAAATTACACACAGGAACGCTACCAGTAAAAACATGGCTAGAGGAAAAGGGCCTTTTTGTTCCTTGGGGCTCGAACTGTCTCCTGTGTAGAAAACCGGAGACGGTAGAACACGTGTTCCTCGATTGTTGGGATGCAGTGTTCTACTGGGATGTTTTGCAAAGAACCCTAAAAAAGGACTTGCCATTGACACCGCGCGGAATTCGGTACTTGACCACTGAAAGTGATGTTGCACAGTATGACCAGATTATGTTATTGGGCCTTCACAGCATTTGGAGGAGTAGAATGGCTGTAAGACATTGTGACTTGGATGCACGATCGGTATGTGGTTTTTTTGTAGAACATGTGTATAAGTTAAGAGAAGTCTTGAAGCAACAAGATTGCGCGGATGATGTATTGAGTCTGATGGACCAACTTGTGTTAATGAAAGTCCATTAGACACGGTTGTCTGCCAAGGGGCACGACAACTACGATATTTTAATGATGTATTCATTCATGCAATAAAGGAAAAAAAAAGAAAAAAAATAGCTCAGTGGTAGAGCATTCGACTGCAGATCGAGAGGTCCCCGGTTCAAACCCGGGTGCCCCCTGACGCTTGCGAATATGCGGCGTTTATTTTTTTTATTTTTATTTCCGCAGCCGCTACATTGGCCACGGGTATGACGCGGCATGTTGGTTTTGTCAGTGGCGCCAGCAAGTGTCATTTGAACCAGCTGAACTGGCCTGCATGCAGTCCGGTGGTATAGCTCAGTATCAGGTTTTTTACATAGAAAACAATCTGTTGACCAAGGGACAAAGAGTCCTTTATCATGCATCCATGTTTTGACCGACAGTGTTCCAGTGTGAAGTTTGAAGAAGAAAGTTTTCAAAGATGGGTAAACTGGCATTCTTTTAACCCTTTTGAGCACATCTGCTCCTGGGCCTCCGCAGTTTGACAATCGGTAAATGGGTACAGGGAGCATTGATTCAATTAAATCTCAGTGCAAGTGTTGCTGACATGTTTTACTTCTTTGTACCCGTTGTGAAAATGCAGTAAAAAGAAGGGGGTATAGCTCAGTGGTAGAGCATTCGACTGCAGATCGAGAGGTCCCCGGTTCAAACCCGGGTGCCCCCTGGCGCTTGCGAATATGCGGCGTTTATTTTTTATTTTTATTTCCGCAGCCGCTACATTGGCCACGGGTATGACGCGGCATGTTGGTTTTGTCAGTGGCGTCACCAAGTGTCGATAACACCAGCTGAGCTGGCAGCCTTCCTTTCCGGGGGTGTAGATAAGTTTTGCTCTGACAAAACGAGTGTGCTTGAGGAATTAAATTTGACTGAATAGTTTTGCGAGGTATCAGGTGCTGCTCTTAATTTAGGTAAATCCAAGGGGTTTTGGCTGGACCATGGGGTACAAGGCCTAGTCATTATGATGACATAAGCTGGGACTGCGGGACCCTTCGCTACCTAGGGGTTCCGCTCCACCAAATTCGCAACAGAGGAGCCTACTGGGATTCACAGATAATTTCCATAGGCTACAAAACCAGTGTTGGTTGGGTAGGGAACTGTCAGTGCTTGCTCGGGCTCAAGTCTGCTACATTTGTAAAACTTGCCTATGTGCTGCAGGTGCGAAGAAGAAAGCGCAGGACACGCGCAGAATATTTGCTACCTCCTTACGGCGTTCCCAACGAGAACCCATGCTTCGCGATAACCTATTTCTTTCTCCAGAGTCTCGTGGAATAGGTCTTGTTCACTTCTTCGTGCATCAGCTACTTTCGCGTTTTTTTTCTTTTTCAAATCGGCAAACCACCCTTTTTTAGTAGCTGTGCTTATGAGGCGACTCAGTGCTCATTTGCCTTTCCTGTTCGCACCGACTGGACACACTCGTGAGGGGCCTTTATGGGGATTCCTGAAGGAAGTTGCTAATACCTTCAATTTCCTCACTGTGCTCTTTTCTTTAGGCTACCTGTATAGCCTCTCCAGAAGGTAAATGACTCAGGCACTTACAGAGTATTTGCTTCCTGTACTGTTGTATCGGCAACCTTTTGTGGAGTTCCTTGACACTAGTGTTTTAAAACGTGTTAGGCGAATGTGAATTTCTTCTGCTGTAAAAAACATTCTGCTTTAAAAGGGCAACTGAAGCGGTTTTAGAATTCGGTGAGTTTAAGGTGACCGAATGTGCAAAATGTGCGGGTAAAGCCTGCGAAATCGTTTTGCTCAAGCATTTGAAATGGTAGCGTAATCGCCGAATAAAGTCGTCATCGGCGTTCAGCTTCTCTGAAGTACACAGCGACGGGCAGAGGCCCCGATAATGACGTCACGTATGACTGTCCTACGTTTCCAGCGAAGGAATGGCAGGCTACCATTGTGACAAAGACGCACGAGCGGCCCGAGTTTATTTTCGGGAAAGCATGGACTGGTTTCTTGCAATCCAAAAAGCAGCTGCGGAGCCTCCCGAGTGGCTATCAAGACTAGAGCCGTTGTGTATGTTGCGGGAATTTTAAGCTGACGAAGCCAGTCTCGTGCTGGCTGCCCACGACAGTGTCGTATGTATATAGCGTTATGTGTATTTTTGTTGTGCAATGTCATGCGCCAAAGCCAGGCAATAAAGAAAAAAAAAGAAGGAACGGTTATTCCATGGAAGAAAACCGACGCCATGCATTGTTTGGCGCCATCTGACGACGCACAGCAGCATGCAGATGCAGGCGTAAGCAGTGGACACCTGAAAGTTCGGCAATAATGACGTCACTGCCGAGTTTCCTCGCACTCCTCCAAAGTAGTGAGGAGAAGCCTAAACATCGTCGCAGCTTTAATCGACGATTATGTCAGTATTTTAAATGCTAATAGAAAAACACTTTGCATGCTTTATCTAGAAGCTTGAGAGATTCGAATTCTTGAATAACCTCTAATTCTCAAAAAACTATTTCAGCTTCCCTTCAAAGTGCACACATCTGCGCTGCCTGTGAAGGCATGCCTTCATGCTGAGGAGACGCTTGGGCCATGGACAGTGATTGCCGCCTGTGCAATGCGCCAAAGACCATTCACCATTGTTTTATTCTGTGCATTGATGCTGTGTTCTTCTGGGGCAAATTGCAACGAACAGTTAAGAACGACATTGACGGCGCACCCTACAGCATCCGTTCTTTTGCCTGTGGAGAAAAACTGTGTTGTGCCATATGATCTATTTATGTTGCTGGGACTATTTAGTCTCTGGAAGAGCCATATGATGGACCGCCACGCCGAACCACCACGGTCGTCGAAATCTTTGTTTCGTGAACAATGTGCTTTGGTGCGGGGAGTTATGCTGCCCTGCAAGAACCGCCTTGCTGGCTGTGTCTCCCAGACTTTTGATGTTTTGGAAAGTGGGGTCATGCAGGGGTATGGTGGCCTGGTGTTTTGTGGCTTAAGCATGCTTAGATTTTTCTTTTCGGCACTATTTCTATGCAACAAAGAAAAAGAAGAAAGGGGTATAGCTAAGTGGTAGAGCATTCGACGGCAGATCGAGAGGTCCTCGGTTCAAACCTGGGTGCCCCCTGGCTCTTGCGAAAATGGGCCTTTATTTTCTTTTATTTTTATTTCCGCAGCCGTTACATTGGCCACGGGTATGACGCGGCATATTGGTTTTGTCAGTGGCGTCACCAAGTGTCGATAACACCAGCTGAGCTGGCAGCCTTCCTTTCCGGGGGTATAGCTCAGTTCAAAAATTG
The DNA here is from genome assembly GCF_055824585.1 of Amblyomma mixtum. Classification (NCBI taxonomy): domain Eukaryota; kingdom Metazoa; phylum Arthropoda; class Arachnida; order Ixodida; family Ixodidae; genus Amblyomma; species Amblyomma mixtum. Next base: position 294,792,680 of record NC_143014.1, read on the forward strand.
ATTTAGTATTGATGTTGGAATTTTGCCACAGTCATTCACCAAAAGTCATATTGTCTTAATCAACGTTACTAATTACTTTTACAGTTTGCAAACTCCGACGCCGCGGATGTCGCCCTTGCCTGTACCGCCGAGCGGGGGCGCTCTCGTCGCTGTTTGACGCACCAAACACCTCATAATCAAATGTGATGGTATCCATCCGGATGTCGATACAGGCGCAGTCACTCTTCCTGAGGCCCCAGGGTTTAAAGATAACAATGGTCATGTAAATAAATCTGCAGTGGAAGTTAGCAAAAAGCGATTGCAGGATTGGTGGCTGAAAAGCAGAGTAGTGGCATAAGGTTAGAATTGTGGGAAACCGTAGGTAAATATGATGGCGATTCTTGGTGAGAATTGCCAACACAGTAAACAGGAAAAAAAAAGGGGGCTGAGCATGGTGGCGGTTGCCACCGCCCCGTTTCAAAGGGGGCGCTCCTATCCATCCATCCATCCGACCGGCTTCTCGGCAGAGTGGCCAAGGTCAATTGAAATAGGTCGCGAAGCCGGAGCCTGAATGCGGCCCAGAACCAAGTGCTAGCGACATCAAATTAGTGGTGGAACTAAAGCGCCAAAATGAAATGAGTGGACAAACACGACTAGAAGAGGAAAATAATTAGGACATATTTTGTGTTTCAAAAGCATTCGAAAACAATTGCAGTGATTCCTTTTTAAAATGTTTTAGTTGTGTGCATTTTGTTAGAAAGTATAGCGCTTGCTTTGTAAAAATTTTTATGACAGCGTTCGCTCAGAGCAGCGGCAATGGCAGCGGGACGATGCTAAGGTTGACGGTGCTCTGATGTCATACCCTGGTCATATCTTTTGACCATTCTGCTTGCTTTTGTTTTAAACTCGATTCTGCTAGCCCTACTTTTTCCTCGTTGCTTGTTGCTCGTGTTCTTGGTGTGCATCATTCGTGTACAGTTTCCGCTTTTCCCTTTTGCCAGCGCTTCTGTGTAGTTTCGTTCGGTTGGGTGCGGTTCTGTCGCTTTTGCCCCAAATGGGCATCGTCTGTGGCCATGGGGCCCCCGTACGCAAAAAAGAGGAGTGCGGTTGCACGATGTGCGAGCGATAACCTGTCTGGCGGCGTCACATTTCATCGCTTCAGCGCTACACCTGCGACATTCAGCGCGACACCTGAGGCGAGGACAAAGGAAAAAGGCACAACGAGAACTGACTACCTAAAAATAGCGTTGGTGGTCGGCACTCGTCGTGTCTTCTTTCTTCGTTCTCGTGTCGGGTGTCGCGCTGAAGCGTCGCGGCGTTCAGCAGTTTATTTTTCCCGCCAAGCAGCACGTGACGCTGACGTCACGAATATGACGTCACTAAAACACGTGACTTTAACGTCACGTTTTTGTTTTAATTATGACGTCACTTTTTAGTTCTCCACGCATTTCGAAGACGGCGCTGGCTGCGCACCATGAGCCGCCATGTTTTGAACGTATGGGCTTCTATGCAGCCTACGCTACCATATTACATCTACCTTGGAGTAGCCACGCTGACCACGTCAGCGAATGCTACAGCCAAGCGTTTTTGTGCCAGGCGTTTCTTTGTTGGGTTAAACTGCGCTGCAAGTTTATCGCTGCTCCTCTGTGTCCTTGCCACATTTATATAATTGCGTTTCAAGCGACGCAGCTCGTGCGGCGTTGCCTCCTGCTGCAACTGCGTCGGCGCACCCGAGCTATGCGTCCGTGAGTCGCTGCGACCGAGCTGTCAATCTGTCTGCTCCCAAACCAAGGCAAGACCATCGTTCTACTTAATGTGCGACCGCAATTCACACTGACAATCGCCAAGGCTGCAACCATTTTCTGGGAAGTGCTGGAAGAGCTAGAGAAGTGCAGCCTTGCTCGCTTGGGTTGTGCTGAGCACTTGTCGGCATTCACTTGTCAGATACTGAACTTTGTTATTGCTACAAGAATGCACTTTTTCTCTAGAGATGTTAATCCTCGTTTAGAGAGCAAGGAGAAGGTGGCTGTTGCAAACAAAAAAACACGTCTCTTGTAAGTGGCTCCCATTAAGATGTATATGTTTTTTTCCTATACGAATTGAACAAACTGCTTTCAATCTGACCTGTGCTATTTCTGTCATTTTTCGCGTTTTATGACCTTAATAACGTCGAAGTTTCGCGGTGGTAGTGCTGCATCTCCCTTTAAAAAGCACGTATGCATCTGACTGACTTGCTTCAAACCGATGGTACTTGGCCGTAGGTTTCGATATTTTCGGCAACATGCGACTCATTTACCGTGCCGTGGCTCGCCGTAAGCAAAGAGTCATTTAGTGTGTAGGGAAGTAAATGAAACAAAAGCTATACCCGACCAAGAACCAGATGGCTCATCGAAATAGCTAATGATTCAGACATCCCGATCGTACCTCTGCCGCCCAGGACCGTTCGCGCAGCCTTAATGTCACTGTAGTTGCACACTCAGGATAATATTTGTGCCCTATCTTGGAAATATCTCCGTTATACAGGAATTACCGGCGTAAAGTGGCGTGAAACACGGCGCGTTCGTCTCATAGCGATAGTTCGTGTGTTGAGAGACCGGTCGGAGCGGGCCAACAGCGTCGAAAGCACCACCTCACGAGAGGGAGCCGAATGGGGCCACGTTCGGCCGCCAAACTGCAGCGGAGTTTGCAAACTGCCTAGGTAATCAAGTAACGTTGGTCTTAATGCCGAAAACTGACGATAAGAAAAAACTATGATTTATAGATGGCTACAGACCTATCACGCTTTCTAATGTTGATTATAAGATCTTTGTTAAAGTTCTCTCAAATCTGGTACAGCTTGCAATGGCTACTTTTATTAGGCTCCATCGAACACGTGGCTTCAGGGGTGGGTAAATACAATCTAATGTACATATAGCGCGCACATGCTGCAGTATTGCAGTGACGCTCATGAACAATCAGCACTGCTTCAAACTGACCTGGGAAAGGCGTTTGATTGGGTGTCCCATTCATTTTATTTTGCGCTTCTAATTCACGTGAATCTTGGTTCAGTTCTTTCTACTGGGATATGCCTTTGTTACAAAAACTCTTCAACGCGCTTGATTATTAACGGCTGTCTCTCACAACCAGTCCAAATTCAGTCCTCTTTGAAACAGGGTTGGCCGCTGTCTCCGCTTCTGTTCGCATTATACTTGGAGCCACTTTGTCTAAGTGTTATAAACAGTACAGCTATCAATGGTGTTCGTATTATGGGTCACGAACTTAAGGTATTAGCCTATGCTGATGACCTCATGTTTTTCTGATCTGATAAACCAAGCATCGATGAGGTTACTATCATAGATGAGCATCGATGATGGAATACTTACGGTTATGGACACGGCTACTAACCCGAATGACGCGCGTGCGATACCGGTCGCAGCGGTAAAGCGGCGAAATGCTAGAGGCCCATCTACTGTGTGATGTCAGTGCACGTTATAGAACCCCAGGTCTTCGGAATGATCCGGAGCCTTCCACTACAGCGTCCCTAATAGCCCAAGTCGCTTTTAGACGTTAAGCCCCAATTAAACCAAACCAAACAGTAAACTTTCCTCCTGCATGGTGTAGCTGGGCCCCTATAATGCTTTCCACGTCAATCATATTGGCCGACACTGATATTCTTCTAAAACCGGGCTTTTTGAAAGATTTAAAATATGAAACGGTAAGGTAAGCCGCACCGACACACATTGCTGGAATTGTAGCATACTTTAGCAAACATGCGTTATGCAAGAAAAATGTAGTCATTAACACAGCAAGATTTTACAAAGCTGGCATAGGCTATCGAGAGCGCGGGCAACGAACGTTCATTGTTACTGCATGCATTTAACAATGCACCATTTAGTAGAGAGGAAAGCTGGGCGAGTCGGTACATCATTGTAGAAAGAAACCAGCGCAAAGGACGGAGACGCAGAACAGGAATAGTCCGATAGTCCAGCGTCGGCCTGTGTTCCTGTTCTGTGTCTCCGTCCTTTGCGTTGGTTTGCTTTCTACAAACAATACACCCTGCGACAGCTGCTCTTATGAATCCCTAGGACGGATTTTCACCGCTGGCTGACTCAGTAAAAGCTAACATAGACGAGTTTTCTCGACACCAGCCTTGCACCGCTGAGGCAGACAATCGCAAACAAAAGAGGGTGGTGAACTCTGAATCCACTTTTAATTAGGTTAATTGAGGCGCTAAGCCATTTCGATGAAAACAGCCCAGGCCATCGAAGAAGCCGTTTGCACAAACGCGACATGCAATGAAGGCAATGTACTATGAAGTAGGTAACGAGTTTATGTGCGATGAGCATTGCTTTGACTATGAATAGGTTATTAACCGGCTAAGGAGGCCGAGTTCTTTGCGGCTAAAATAAAACACCTGCGTTCCGCCTCAATTTTTTAGCGTAGCTCGGTTAGCTGGGCTTGTCCTGTCTTTTTCTTCCTCTGTGCTGGTCTTCCCTGCGGCAGCACAGCCAACGCAAGTATGATCCCCCATCGAGCTTCCGTTGCTGCCTCACTTCGTTCTTCCTTTCACTCTTCTCATCTCGAGTGCGCTGGGCGTTGTACCTGCGCTGTATGGGCGCTTTCCAAAGGGAGGAAAATGGCCGGCAGTAATAAAAATGGAGAAGAAGCGTTCAGGCTAAACACGATCACTGGAGAGCGTTCTCTTTTTCTGCCGTTGAGCAAATAAATATACGGAAGTACACAGTGAGGAACCATAGGAATATCGATTACTCTGAATTTAATTTTTTTTTAAACAGCTGTCGGTGGCCTTGTGTTACATGAAGCAAAGAACCTATTGGAGAAGGATAAATAATGCTCCCAGGCATTTGGTAAGAGTGAGACCGGATAGAACACAGCGCCTGTTGGAAATGGCCGACTTTCGGAGTTAAGTGACGCAAAACCCGGTTCGTGCGGATGAAATGACAGCTGGCTGGTTATCCCGGAGCTGCCGAATTAATCCTGGTCGCTGCAGCTATATTTTGTTGAAAGCAAAATTCTAAAACGCCTGCGCGCTTAGATATCGCTACACTTTAAGAGAGTATAGGCACCTAATTTTGGTGGCCTGTTGTATTCTTCACAATGATGCGGAAGGCACTACTACGCAGGAATCACCATGTGGTGTTCGCTTGGTACCCCTAAATAATCTTTAATCAAGTTTTTCTAGCATGCTCTTTCGGTTTCAGCAGCTGAAAAATGGCTGTGGCGTCAAAGTGACGTTATATGTCACGAGAGGCATCGAAATACTGGGACATAATCGCTGCATGATCGTTTTAATTCGCTACAGCACTGAAGCCAGCCTTCGTCAACAGTCGGGATGATAATGAGTGCAGAAGCAATGCTTGTATTGCTGTTTATTATGCCTCACGTGACCTATAACCACATTTTGATGCCGCATTCACTGTTCGGCTGTTGAATCCGAAACAGCAGGATGAAAAAATTCCATTGTAAACTGTTTAGTGATCGTAGGGGAATAGCACGTGGTAGTACAGGTATTTACAGTTGAGCCCACTTATAACGAACTTGATCGTCACGCGGCATTTGTTCGTTGTATCCAAAGTTCGTAGTAAGTGGACCACCTATAATACGGGCAAAAAGAGCAAGCGAGACGAAAGTTAACTTTATTGTTGAAAAAGTCCGTGATGCATGTCTGCTTCTTCAAAGCTGATCGCATCGCTGCCGTTTCTAATTTTTCCAGCGCGGTAATATGTTCATCGCCAAGGCCTCTGCTGCACACGAGTTCCTTAAGCGGCGCGATGTAACCGATAGCGGTTGAAGCGTTCACAGCAACCGGCGGTAGAGTAGCATCCTCGTCATCGTCCTCGTCGGTCTCTGGGCAGTCAGGAAGGGCTCGCACTTCACGCACAATAGCTTCGTCAGTGCATGGCTCCGCAATGTCGGCGTCGTCATCAGAAGAAACGAAATCGTCCCAGGCAACGTCAGGTCCGGGCAGCTGCGTGTCAACGACGCGTTGCCACAAGTCCTCGTGCGACCGGCCTTCCGGTGGGTGATCTATGGCGTCCTCGTTGCCTGGGCCCATAAATCCCGCCTTTCGGAAGCAATTTGCTATGCACTCCGCGGTGAGTTCCATCCACGCCGCTTTCAACATCTCCACGGCGGCAAGCAAGCTGATGCGAACTGGCATGGCAGCATCAATCGCGATCAACAAGCGTTGGATGACGCGCCGCCGGTAGCCCACCTTGAACGCATGAATGATGCCCATATCCAGCGGCTGAATTTTGCTGGTTGCATTGGGAAGCAAGAAGAGCACTGTCACCGCACTCAAGGAAGGCTGCACATGGTGCGCCGCACAGTTATCCATCACGAGCAGGACCTTCCTGTTTTTTCGTGCCATGTCGCGGTCGAACTCGACAAGCCACTCGGCAAATAAGTCACGACTCATCCAGGCTTTTGCATTGTTCCTGTAGCGTACGGGTACATAGCTTCCAAAGCATCGCGGCTTACGTGACTTGCCAATGACAAAAAGCAGCCGCCGGTCACTGCCGTCCATATTGACACACAGAAGAACGGTTATGCGCGACTTGCTGTTCTTCCCTCCTGCACACTTGACGCCTTTCAAGGCATGCGTTTTAGATGGCAACATCTGATAAAACAACGCAGTCTCGTCGGCATTGTAAACGTCCCGTGGAGCATAGCTCGTGATTGTTGGGAGGTTGTCGGAAAGCCACGCATCGACGTCCTCGTTGTTCACAGACGCGGCCTCGCCGACGACCGCCTTGAAAACAATTCCGTGGCGAGCCTTAAACCGGTGGAGCCATCCATTGCCTGGGCTGAAATCGGGAAAGTCCAAAAGGGAGGCGAAGTCTTTAGCCTTGGAGAGCATCAGCGGTCCACTGATCGGAACGTTGCGAGACCGGGCGTCAGCGAACCACTTCAGCAGTGCGTCCTCAACATCCGCGTAGGTCGCCTTCCGAAGGCGCTTTCTAGTCGTCTGGTCGGCATTCACGGTAGCACCAAGAATCTTTTCCTTGCCCTTAGCAATGGTTGAAATGGTCGATTTCGACAGTCCGTACTTATTGACCAGTTCGCAGCTTTTTGCACCTTGAGCAAGTTCATTAACAATGGCCATCTTCGTTGCGATGTCGACAGCTTTCCTTTTAGCACCTGAAGAGGTCGGCGTACAGTCCTCCATCGCACCAGGCGCAAGTCAAGCCCTTGGCCTCGCGCGTTGAGGCAGCCTTCAACTCCCCGATCTGGGAAATGCACGGATGCGGCAACGATGTCAACGCAGTGCCATCGCACAGAAAGAATCGACGGCGCAATGCCCTCAGCGCGGGGTGGCAACGGAGCAACAAATCACGTGGATGCACCACAGCGACGCGGGCGGCGCCACTTTCTCTTTCGTCACCGCGCGCGCGCGCTTTTTCGTTTTCATTTTTCAACGTGCGCTTTTTCTTTTTTTACTTTATTTTACCCGCAAAGGAGCGCCGGGGGACGCTTTGTGCGCTCTTTGTTCGCGTCGTGTCAGGGGAACACAAAGTGCGTGAAATTCGCCTGCCGCGGGTTCGCAGTCGAGCGAAAACGCGCCAAACACCGCCGGCTCGGTCAACTACGGGGGCCCGACAGCTTCGCGTTCGCTCGAACCGAGTGTTGAAGCCACAACAGTTGGTTCTATGTGACACACTGTGCCATTGCCCCAATATATATTTTGACGGTAGCACCGCCCTCGTTCGTACTAAGCGAGCTGTAAGGGATCGTTAGTGTACGCGGGGTCATCGGAACGCGGCTGGGAGCGCTCAAAGCGAAGCGTCTCCTTTCTCGGAACGCGGCCGCTCGCGAACGCGCCAGGAAGTACGGGTGTCCCCCGCCCCGCGGTAGCGATTCGCGCACGTACTGGCACGAATGTGTATTTGTGTTTGTTTTTATGTTTATTTAGTGGTAGAGAGGGTGGTTTACCTTGTTGAAACCGGAGGGCTGGCCATGCCTTTGAAAAACCAATCATGTTAAGAGCACAACATGATTGGAAGCTACGAAATGTGGGCCGGGCCTTTAGGGCTTTAAAACCGGGCCCCGGAGCCGGAAGCGAGGTTCTGCGCTAAGGTGAGATGCTATGCATCTTCGGCTATGCCGAGTAGGGGCCTCCCCTAGTGTTAGCCAGTTCCACCTTTTTGTTGTTTGGTTTGTCCTTTTTGCTGCTTAATGTCTCTAGTGCCTTAACTTGTGTACGCAATGTAAATATTTGTACATAAGTCTTCAAGTATTCGCCTTACCTCTGCATCTCAGCTCATCGGATGACCGTCTCTAACGGGGCACCCCTGGTGCGAAGGAACGCTTCAGTCTTCGAGTTGAACGAACCGTCTCTGGCGGGGCACCTAGGGTGGAAGGAGGAAAGAGTACCTGTGAAATTTACTCGAGCGTTCGTTATATCTGCGGCTGTTATAAGTGGGCTCGACTGTAATGCCCTACGCACCATTGCAAAGAAGAAAACACGCACCGAGGAGTTAGATGTCTATATGCCTTTCAAAGCTTTACGTTGTAAGAATTTATCCCGAGCCTGCAGCTACCGTTTGCCGTCTAGTCCACTGCGTTGATCTACCAGAGTAAGTGCCATCAATAAATCCGCTGAGCAAAGCGATTCCTAAATTGATGCAATCTATGCTCAACCATAGCAATCGGTTTAGCTGTGTATGGTTTCTGCATTTGCCACTGGTCGTAATGATGAAAGTCGCAGCACAAAGCTTCGATTGCTTTCTTTACATTCTGATCATCAACTAGTGCCGTAGCCTCAGTACTGGCGAGATTTCGTTTTCAACCTCTCATATAAGTGTTGGAACTGCTTCCTGGAGGCTAGCCAACGGTCAGCAGTGTACGCAAGCCACTCAAAGGATGCTGTAATTCTCGTGTCTAAAAGACCGTAGGCCGGAATACGAATCCTGTAAATCGATTTAAAAATTGGAGAGGACACATAAGCTCCGCCTTAAGGACATGACGTGATAGAGTAGTGGACCCGCCGCGGTGGCTCAGTGGTTACGGCGCTCGGCTGCTGACCCAAAAGACGCGGGTTCGATCCCGGCCGCGGCAGCTGCATTTCGATGAAGGCGAAATTCCAGAGGCCCGTGTGCTGTGCGATGTCAGTGCACGTTAAAAAACCCAAGGTGGTCGAAATTTCTGGAGCCCTTCACTACGGCGTCCCTCAAAGCCTGAGTTGCTTTGGGACGTTAAACGCCAATAAACCAAACCATAGAGTAGTAGCTTAGGCTTCCCATTCTTCGAAGTTAGACGTTTTTTAACGCATTTGTCATTTTTTTTTTATATTTTAAAGAATTTATCAATACACGCTCTAAATTTTCTTACTTAGCACCATCAAGCATCGCCTTTTCATTCTAAGCATTTTGACACCTACGAACCCCCCTTTTTCCTAGTTTTTCTTTATTTTTTTACTTCTTTCATTCATCATCATAATCATCATCAGCCTGACTACGCCCACTGCACCGGAGAGGCCTCTCCCATGTCTCTCCATCTAACCCTGTCCTGTGCCAGCTGAGGCCACCGTTTCACCGCATACTTCTTAATCTCATCAACCCACCTAACTTTCTGCCGCCCCCTGCTACGCTTGCCTTCTCTTGGAATCCACTCTGTTACCGTTAAGGACCAGCGGTTATCTTGGCTTTGCATCACATGCCCGGCCTAAGCCTATTTCTTCCTCTTGTTTTAGACAACGATGTCATAACCCGTGTTTGTTCCTTCACCCACTCCACCCGCTTCCGATCTGTTAGTTACACATATAATTTTTTTTCCATAGCTCGCTGCATTGTCCTTAACTTAAGCAGATCTATATTCGTTAGCCTCTACGCTTCTACCCCACAGGTGAGTACCCGTAAGATACAGCTGTTGTATGCTTTTCTCTTGAGGAATATTGGTAAACTGTGATTCATGATCTCATAGAACCTGCCATATGCACTCCGCCACATTCTTATCCTTCTAGTTATTTCCTTCTCATGATCTGTATCAGCGGTCACTAGGTGCCCTCAGTACACATATTCCCTTACGACTTCCATCCACTCGCTTCCATTTTCTAACTGCTCTTCCCTCGCTAGACTGTTGAACATTTCTTTGGTTTTCTTCATGTGAATTTTCAGACCCACCGTTCTGCTCTGCCTGTCTAACTCATTAATCATGCTTTGTAGTTCATGTCCTGAGGTACTTAGCAAGGCAGTTTCATCAGCGAATCGCAGATTATTTAAGTATTCTCCATTAATTATTATTCTTATTGCCAAACTGTTCCCAATTTAGGCCTGGGAATACCTCCTGTAATCAGACGGCGAATAGCATTAATGATGTGTTAATCATTTCATTAACTCTATCACCCATCGCACACCAGTAAATCATCAACCACTAGAACCACAAATTACCACGATGCGATTGTTTTTACGCAGCACCCGATTATTTCCGACTGGCGGTGCCGACTGCGCAGACGGCTTTTCGACCGAACGAGCTGTATACGCTGTCGCGTGAAACAAAGCCCCTACCTTCTTCCCAAGCAGGACCAGGCGGGTCCCAGCCAGAAGGGCGACAAGCCAGCACCTAGTGGTCATCACTCCATGGGTGACTCAGCGGCGGCATTTCGGCGCCAAGCCTACAGCAGCACAGTCCGTTCTTGGCTGACCATTCCGCACCCACCCGCTCCCAGGACCCGACCCCGGCCAGCTCTGTGTAGCCTCATCTCTAAATAAACTTCAAGTCCCCTCAATAATTTATCTTTTGGCTAGTTCCTGGGAACACGGCCGGCGCCTGAGACACCGAGGCTTCAACTGTCTTTTCTGTTTTGCAGTGATAGCTGCATTGGAAATTGGCGGAGCGGACGTAACAGCACTTTCCGTCCTCTCATTCACTATGTACCAACCAACCCGTATCTGCGCTCTTCTGGTATAGAAAATACACGTTTTAAGCATACCGGAGACGTATTAGAGGAGACCTATACCGGTTTACCTGACGCCTACCGCGCACGCGCACACATGGGTGGGTCCAGGTGGGGTCACTGCGCAGGAGACATCCGGTAAACCAGTATACGCCTCCGCTAATACGTCTCCGGTATACTTAAAACGTCTAATATCGGCGCAGTAACGCCTCAGCTCAGTTTCGGCTATGCTCGTTTTGACCGAGCCGGTCACTCCAAGGTTTAGCCGGTCGTCAGCTACGACTATGACCAATACTTGCCGGTCCTCATACTCGGCAGCGTCTACATAGACCACGTCCTGTCTTGCTGGATATTTTTCTCGTGCGTCCGCAGTCTTTTCTGCCTTCTTTCTTGATGGCTTTCCGGATGCATATTCTAAGGAAGCGGGGGAAGGTAGAGTCCTTTCCTGAGCACCGTCTCGACTTCGATCTTGGGTTCCCCTTGGGTCTGGTTGGGGACGCTAGTTTTAGGAGTACGTTTCGTCCCGTTGAGGACTTGGCCTTTCTTTCATATTGGGAGAGTCGGTTGGCCTCGATCACTTCTGCCAACGTATTGTGCACCCCAATTTCATCAGTCGATCTGTAGACGTGATAATAGGGAGGCCTAGTGCTGTCTTCACGTTTTTCCTGATGATGGTGTCGATCTTGTCCTTCTCGCAGTTCGTTAGGTGCAGGTACGGGAGTGCATAAGCGATCCTGCGAATAACGTAGGCTTGTACTAGTCTTAGCAGGTTGGCTTCTCTCCTCTCCGACTTGCGGTGAGCGATGCGTTTGTAATCAGTCGCATCGTTTGCTGAAGTAAGCTCTAGAGTTTCAAAATTGTTTCATCATGCCGTCCTTTCTTTTTTAGCTACATGCCCAGGATCCTAATCGTGTCCACCCTTGGAATAGGTACTCCGCTAGCCTTTGACTCTATACTCGGCTGCTCCCTGTACGATCTCCTGCGTGGTGGCTGATACACGAGCATCTAAGGCTTTTCGGGAGAGCATCTGAGGCCTTTATGTGTCACGTATTCTTCGACCGTCTTCACGGCCATCAAACGGTTTCTTAGATTTCCCCATCACTGCCTCCCGCGGCCCATGGGGTGATGCCGTCCGCGTCCAAGCTGTGATTAGGGCCTTCTATACTCTTAAGTTTTGCACTCAACTTATTCAATCCACGTTGAAAAGCAGGGGAGAGAGGACCGTGCCTTCGGGTGCTCCTCTGTTGCACAGCCTGAACGTGTCTAATTTATACTCGCCAAATTGGATACTCGCCTTCCGGTTTGATAAGACCACCTTTTCATAATCATAGGCCCTTTCGCCTATTCCTAGGTCTTGTAGGTTATCTAAAATAGCCTTATGTTTCACATTATCAAAGGCCTTTGCCAGATCCAGGCCGAGGATAACTCTCGTGTGTTCGGATTGTGCTTCAACTGTCTGGTGATGGATCTGCAGCATGACGTCCTGCCTCCAGAGTCCAAGTCTGAAGTGAATCATTGGCTCCACGTATAGCCACTTTTTGTGCCTAAATTTGCTGAATCTAGTCTGAATAACGTGCTCCAGCAGGTTTCCCACATATGAGGCCAGAGATATGGGTCGTAGATTTTCAAGCTGAAATTTCCTCGCGGGTTTGGGGATCATGACGATCTGCGCCGTCTTCCAGATGGTAAGGCGTTGACCCCTATTGCCAACACTCTTGCATGCAGTTGGCTAAGGCGGCGATGAAATCGTAATTCGAAGACATCGAAAAATGGGCGGCAATGCTCAAAGGAAATGGAATGGAATCAACCGCAGAAATGACCGAAGAGGCTCGGCAACACTGTAAAAAAAAATATCATCGAACCTTTAAGGGTGCATTTCCGCGTCTATACATCGCATCCTTGCAACCTCTGAAAAAGGTGCAAAGAGTGCTCGTCGCACCGATAGTAAGGGTAGGATCGTTAGAGTTGCACGCTTTTTTCGACTGTTTTACAGTTTCGGTTGGTTGGTTGGTTTATGGGGTTTAACTTCCCAAAGCGACTAAGGCTATGAGAGACGCCGTAGTGGAGGGCTCCGGAAATTTCGACCACCTGGGGTTCTTTAGCGTGCACTGACATCGCACAGTACACGGGCCTCTAGAAATTCTCCTCCAAAGAAATTCCAGCCGCCGCGGCCGGGATCGAACCCGCGTCTTTCGGGTCAGCAGCCGAGCACCATAGGGAAGCGCACCTGAAGTTTGCTTCCACTGCACCAGCGCCACTTCTCCCCTGCCGGTCATTTTGGCGTTGCTGTCCGGGCACGTCGCCGGCGGAGCGCATTGAGCCAGCAGCCTGTCGGCTGGTACGCGCGTGCTGCTCGCGCAGCTGGCACTCTCTCTTTCATTGTGAGCACGTGCCGTCCTGCTCGCGGGCGCACAAAAGTGGTGTTGCCGCTCGCTGTGAATTCCGCGACGTTCTAAGAGTGGAGAAACTGGTTGTGTGTGCGGCTGTCACAATAGTTCTCTGAACATCAACGGCCAAGGAATGCCCGTGTAAATCTACAGATTTCCTGGTGATGTACTACATTCTTGGGAAAAAAATTTAATATTGGAAAATTGTAACGTACAGTAACGGAAATATTGAAGGTAATGGTCCACCCTTTCTATCTGCAGCAAAATCTTAAATATTTTTCATCGCTCGTATCGAGCAGTTGACGATAGGAAAAACGTTAATACGAAAAAAAAAATGCAAGCCTATCGATGGGAGATTACTATAGTCAAATCTTCCAGTATATGAAAAAAAAAATGCGGTCATACACTTTTTACTATTCAAAAATGTTTTTGTCCGGAATTGTTGCGTATGAAATGGATCAGAACGAGAAACGGCAGGCCTCGATAACTGCTATGGGCAGGGTGAAGTAAGCTTTTGCCTGTTGCTAAACACGTTTGGTATGTCGCACGCGTAATATTATTTCTGCGCAGTTTTTGCTGTAATTCCCTAAGCATGCAGTGTTTACTAAAGCTCGCGCTAACGAAACTCATTTTTTTTACCGTTTTTTATTTTGGAGACTGACTGCAGCTAGCGGCATTATGCAGACGCGTGTGAGGCAAGGTCAGTGATCGCCTGAATGTTCCGACTTGTGACGCCGGGCTCAATTTTCGAAGTTGCTTTACATGTAAAAAATTTCAAAAAATAAAAATAATCAAAATGTTTGCTTGCACATGAATGAGCGTTTGCATATGAGCGATGGCTCTGCAAATAATTGTTTTGGGAATGCGCGTGCGCTGTAATCGGAATTAAAATAAATTAAAATAAAAATTAAAATAAATAAAATAAACCGCTTATCTCCGTTGTAGCGATTGACAAACTAGAGCATTTTATCTCTTAGCCGTATATAGCAAGCAGCTGGTAGGCGCATTTCGTGCGTGTTTTCGTTTTTCTCCTCAGCCTCGCGTGTCGCCTTAAGGCCACTTTATTTTAAGTTAAAATAAAAATTATTTCCATCATTATTCATCGAAACACGTAACAAAATCATTATTATTTGGCCAACAAACCTGCATGCACCGAAGTGCTCAGTCACCCAACGAAATTAGGCATCTTGCGAAGATGGCCGTGCCAAAACAAAAATGGTATTTACCTCGAATTCCACGTCTTAAATGACCTCGTCATTTACTTGCGATACACATTTCGCCGTTACGGTACCGGCTTTCTCGTCAACAATCTGCTTCACGTAGTGGGCCTGATCCACTAGCAGTTCTTTTTTCAAGTTCGCAGCGAAAAAAAAAAATTCACTGTCCACTATTTCTTTTAACCTACATCTCAGAGCGTACTGCCGCGACCGAAAGAAGTGCGAGCAGCGGAGTGCCTAGGCTCTCCGCTGTTGGAATTTATTTTCGTCACGCTTACGTCACGCTTACTTGGCTCGCAACACAAATACGCTAGAGACATCCGTGATACAATAATGTACCACTCTAGCGTCTTTTTGTTACTACCGAGATAAAAACGCATTGAAGATAAATTCCGACTGCGCAGCGCGTGGGCGCCGTGCTGTTCGCATTTTTTTCTAGCGCCCCTGTACATTTTGCTAATCCTCTGAAGCTCGCCAGCGTTCAAGCACGAGGGAAAAAGCTCGGGACTGCACAAAAAGATTTGCACGCTGGCCAACACGTGCAAAGTACGTGCAGAACTGGCTTTTTTTCAGGGGAAAGCGCACTGCTCGCGCAGCTACTCAATGGGAGGGGTGACCGGTTTGCCCGGACAAAAATACGGAGTCGGTCGGAGAGGGCGCTTTTCACTGGCGTCCGCAGCGCCCCCCTGCGAAGCTGCGGTCCCCTATAGCCACTGAGCCACCGCGGCGGCTGTTTTACAGTTTCATACCTTTTCATTCCTTAAAAGGCGCTGATCAATTTTTGGGTGGGGATGAACTCTTTAAGAGAAGCTAAACATTTCCTACGAAAAGCGGCAGACGACCTTAGTAACTTAGCAATACAGTTACAGCATCTCCATCTATAATTATAACACCCAGATAAATCTTTCACGGTGCTTCTGAACCTCCTTGCTTTGGAGTCACATTTGTGAAGTGTGCATGATGTTTACGGCGTTATATTGGTCAATATATTAAGAAAAGTTAAAGGGTTTGCTAAAGAAGGGTTTGCTTCTCATTATAAACAGTGATTCAAATCATCTGCTTTTCATTTATATCTTGTATTGTATTATATCTGCTATTGTTTTTGTGATCTATTTATTGCGTTTCCACTGTTTGTCGTTTTGTAAAAGCCAAGTGAAGGTTTCAGTGGCCACGTCAAGCTGCCCCGAGCAGCTTTTAGCCCTGAAAGCCGTCCAGTGTAAACTGGAAAATAAATCTTGAAAAAAAAGGCGGACTTTCAACAAACCAGCTGTGACAGTAACACGATGCTTTAATGTCCCATATATTTTTGCCAAAGGAACATAGACAGGCATAAGCTTAACTGGAATGAGTCATGCAAAGCTACTGAGGAGACAGAGGTGAACACAAAAGACGCCACTGCTGTTTACAATACTTACTTGCCATCACGCGCATAATTTCTACAGGTTTATATATGCCATTTCAACAAGCCTCTGTTTGGAGTCAGTGATGCTTAGCACTTCATCTAGAATAATTCAGTTTATTATTACAGTAATAGCTACTCGCATCAAGGCTGAAGCTGTAATTTGTTGTAAAGCTCGAAGAGCTCACATCCATTTAAAAGCACGCTTGATTGATCTACTGCAATGGTGTTCAACGAGTCAAAGAACACCCTTACAGACCCCTGCACCCGAAGGCTCTACAACACCCTTGCATCCGTGCACTTTTAAGGGTGCATGGGTGCATTAAAGATGCTAACGTACTCAGCGCGCCCTTAAAAAAAAACAAGAAAACATACGGGTATGGAAAAGGTGCAGTCTTTAGCGTTACACATATTAGAGTGCTATTTTTTTTACTGTATAGAGGAGATAGACAGGCATCTACTGCACCTACGGCGAGCCAAGAAGGGACCTGAAAAGGAACTCCAGCAACAAAGGTGGAGCAGTACAGTGCGCCGCCGTAGGCCCGGCGCAATAACGAGACAGAGGAATACTCTTTCTAATTATGCCGACAAAATAGGGAATTCACCTACAACACCATGGATAAATGCATAGGTCTGACAACGGCCTGGCAGCTTCTATGCTACCTCTTGAAGCTAGAGGGTTGCAAGTCGGCACAGAGGCAAAATCTTCAAAGAATAGTCCACTCCTACGACGGGACTTTTCAGCAGCTGCTTGAAGAGTTAAAAGAACTTGCCGCCGACTGCGTTAGTTCCTAAGGCGAAATTTGAGCGCAGCTCATCAGCTGTTTTAGCTTTTCGATGGATTGAGGCAAAGAATTCCAGCATGGCATGTGTGTACAATTGCAGACAACTTGTTATTTTTAACACATTTTCTTTCTTTAAGAAACACACCACTAACAGTTCTTGATTGTCATGAAGGAAGCTTTGTGTTCGGAGAAATAGATGGATATATGCTCGACTTGCTGCATCAATGCCTGGTCTTCAAAGGCGAGGTCTGCGCAAATATTTCGCGAGGTTGTCACAGCCGTGGGGCGCGTTACGAGCGAGAGGAACGGGATATTCTCGCGCGTAAGTGGTAAGAAATTCCTGTTTGTCTTCATATTGCCACCGTACGAACCATTCATTGGCGCCGTACCGCGGCCGAACTGTTGTAGCTGCAACTTGCCATGCCTTGGGCATTCGAGGGGCTCGAAGTTCGTCTTCTTCCTCTAGCTGCAACTTTCTACACCTTGAGCCATGAGCCTCTCCTCGCTGCAGCGGATTTTCAACACCTGGCATTTCCTTGAAGTGTGCGGATGTGCAGTTCGAGGCAATGAGACGTGTTCATGACCCTTTTGCGCTGCGGGATACCGCGGCTTAATCTTTATTTATGCCGATCGGGGCTTTCGATATCCAACCTTTGTGAGTCTTGTGGCGAAATTGAGTCTATAGATCATTTTTTTCCTCTCCTGCCGGTGGCTCGCTGCTCTCCGTAGAATTTACTTGTAGATACCCCTCGCTCGGCTTGGGCTTCCTCTATCTATTCCGGTTCTCTTATCCTTCGGTGCAAGCGCCAAAGGATATGCGCTGAAACCAGTGTTCGATTCTATTCACGATTATATAATTTCATCTGGTAGATTCCTCTGCTAGAATGTGAATTCACAACTTTTCTTTCTCCGTTTTTTTGTTTTGTACAAATTCTTGCTCTGCGTCCCAAAATTTTAAATTTAAATATACTCCATTCCATGTACATGAGTGCGTTTGTATCAGCTATGCACCCTGGCCAATCCCCCGCCGTGGGTATGTGCCATTCAGCCTGAGGACATCATCACCATCATCATCATCAACTTGCCATCCCTTGGCCATTCGAGGGGCTCGAAGATCGTATTCTTCCTCGCTCGAGCTCCCTGCTGTCTGGAACGCCCATCATGTCTGATAAAACCTGGGCTGTGCTCTTCAACTGTTTGTCGGTGACATATTTGATGGAGCAGCTGGGTTGCGTCCCATGTACTCGGACTGCGAGGACACTCTCGACGCCTGTTCTCCACGCGTGGACACAACACCCGTCCACAAAGCGAGCCGCCGTCTGCGAGGCCTACAACCTGAGTTCGGTCAACTGACAGCGCCAGTTATACCGTTGTTACACGGGCAGCCTAACTGCAGTTCAGTCTGCCTCAGTTAATACCAACCACAGTTGCGTGCAGTTAGACGGGGACCTTAACAGCAGTTATGCCGGTAACCATGGTTAATGCAAACTGAAGTTGGCCACCTCAGTCAGCCAAGCTGACTGACAAAATGGCTGCCACCATGTCAACAGAGCCTGCGGCGACATCAAGCGAAGCATCCTCCCAGAAGCGTATTAACTGGTCTACTGCCACAACAGAAGCGTTAATACGCATCTGGGAGGACAATCTGAATGCTCTGCGGACCAATACGCGCAATGCACGTATTTACACCGCAATGGCCGAGTCCCTGAACGCGCGCCTGCCGGCAGGCGAAGGGCCCTACTCGCCGAAGCAGATCCGGCAGAAGATCGAAAATCTGAATAAGCAATACCGGTAAGTACGAAAACATTTTCCCTTTTCATGTGCCGATGTAGTTTACAAGCGATTCTGATGCTTTGTGAATGATGGTATATGGTGTGATGTATACGGATGCATACAAACATGCACAATGCCGCACGACGACCGCTGCTGCAGTGGTGCCTCGTCCGGCATGGATCATTAGAACGCCCAACTAATTAGCTGGCTGTCCTGTGTTGCATGCGGAGTGTTATGCCCTGAACTCGACTCGGCTGGACTGGCGACTGCGTACAGTTGTGATGTTTTAATGCTTGATTGGCAGCACCAGCTGGATCGACCCGCATATTGGCGGAAATGATTTGCGCCAGCAGCAAGCTGGAGTGTTTCGTTTCTGTGCGTGCTGCCGCCTGGATTTTTTTGCATTACGCGAACGTCTACCACGCAGCTTCATTGCGCCTACAACGGCGATATTCAGGGAAATTGGTGAGCGCTCGCGCAACAGCAGAATGTCGTCTCTCGTGCAAGCATAGTCTGCTACGTTATTTCCCAGCCTGTAGGTGTTTAAGCTATTGAGCTGCCTCACGGTCGGCGACCGCACGATATAATTAAATGTAGCCGCCGCGGTAGCTCAGTGGTTATGGTGCTCGACTGTTGACCCGAAAGACGCGGGTTCGATCCTGGCCGCGGCGGTCGAATTTCGATGGAGACGGAATTCTAGAGGCCCGTGTACTGTGCGATGTCACTGCGCGTTAAAGAACCCCAGGTGGTCGAAATTCTCGGAGCCCTTCACTACGACGTCTCTCATAGCCTGACTCGCTTTGAGACGTTAAACCCCTTAAACCAACGAGCCTGCAATTAAATGTCTGAGAGGCTGTACAGGCTGATGTTCATCTGTTTTTCCTTCCAAAATTAACCCATCCCCTAGCATTTGCAAAGTAACCTCTTCTTGAAATCAAGTACTTCTGCTGGTGTGGGGCCATACTTGAGATGTACAATTTTATCTGCTGACTGGCATGATTTTCATCCTATTCAGCACCCTTTCCATCTGTTATTGAGGAAAGGCGTGATATCCACCTCTTTCATATGGATATCCCATTTGAAAGTCTTTAAAAGGAACTGTGCCTGCCTATATATTTCCATGCTGCGAATTTTCACGAACTAAAACTACTTTTTCCTAGAAAGCTGAGGAGGTCGGGCTCCTGCACCGGGTCGAAGGGCGTTGAGTGGCCATTTTATTGGCTGCTCCACTCTTTCCTAGGGACGCTGCCAGTCAATGACAGTAGCCTGATGGAAGAAAGTGTGGAGGTAATCTAGTTTCACCAATTCAGAAGAGCTTGACCTTATAGTGGAATATTTAATGCCATGTGCCTTTCTTCCATGCTTAAGCAAAGGTGCTCTGCAAACTTCTGCTATGCCTGCTTTCATAATTAGTATGCAGTAAGCACTGCACTTCTGTTAAATCAGTGCATGCGCATAAACATGTCTTTGTTTTCTTCACATGTGTTGTAATGCATCGTGACTTACAACAATGCAAGAAGAGTACAGTTTGCTGTTTTGGCAAGGATGGTTTGACGTCTATCAGAGTTGTTTTGACAACAGTACACAACACGTAAGCACACAACTAAAAAAAAATTGAAAAGAGGTGCCTCGCTGACCTCTTTTTATTGCAGAGAACAGAATTCCACTTTTCAAATATGTACAGCAGGTATTAACATTTAAAAATTGGAACTTGTTTAAAATCCAACAAAGCACAGAAAACGAATGGAAGACTACAAGGCAAAAAATGAGTATGCTGAGCTCCGCGAAATGTTTCCAACAGTGTGCACATGACTTGGTTATTGTGTTTGAATGTCATCACATCTAACACAATAGCGACACATTACGCAGTTTGCCACGAAATACGACAACTTATATCTTCAAGTCTGGCTCTACTGATACATTAAGGTGAATAAGTTGGAGAGTACGAGAAATACACCACAGTAATAGGACTCCACAGCGCTATTCCTTCTCCCCAGCTGATCCCAAATCTGCTTTTGCACCCAATGTACAAAGTACTTGGCTTAAAGGACTGGGGTCATCAATATTCATATTTTGCATATCATACAACCGTGTTATCTTAAATGTCAAACTGGAAACATGTTCCAGAATAGGGATTTCCTCTGGTTAAAAATGAGCTGGAACGTTTCACACTTCTCATGATAAACGGCTTGTTTTTACTAATGTGCTGGAAGTAGTCTTCTGTTTTCTACTTTTCTCATCCTTGTCATTTCCCTCTGCTATATTTCTTGGTGACGTTGCAAAGAAGTGTGTAATAGAGGCTTTGCCATGCCAGCTAGCATTCATATCATGCAGCTGTGTGACGTGTTTTATTATTTTCTTTTTGCTTGGCACTGACAGGTGCCAGAGGCTCCTGAAGAAGACGCTGGAATAGTTCTGGCAACAATTCAAGTTGAGGAGGATGTTGGCCAGGACACGGCTGACGACACTGCGGCCAGCCCACAATTCGCAGAAAACAGGAATGCGAGCACGGCTAGGCGCCGCAAGAGACCTGCCACCTCCCTTATGCAGGAACTGATGGCAGTGCATAAGGAGGCTGACGACCGCGCAGCCAAGGCTGCCAAAGAGAGCAGTGAGCTCAGACAGCAGCTTTTAGAGCTCCAAAGAGAGAGCAACGATATTCAAAGAGGTATGCTGGAGGTTATGAAAGCATATTTTACACCCAGAGGGCAACAAGATAAAGAAAATCGTTGATTTCATTTCCAATAAAAGTCAAGGATAAAATATTGTCTTCTGTGGAATAAGTGATGCTCTGCCAACTATGACA
This sequence comes from Amblyomma mixtum, assembly GCF_055824585.1. Classification (NCBI taxonomy): domain Eukaryota; kingdom Metazoa; phylum Arthropoda; class Arachnida; order Ixodida; family Ixodidae; genus Amblyomma; species Amblyomma mixtum. The sequence goes on from NC_143014.1 coordinate 294,813,920, forward strand.
CACAGTACAGCATGTTGAAATTGTTACGCCTCAACCTTTTTCAATTAGTTTGGTGCATATTGCTCACATGAATAATGATGCTGCATTAACTTAACCATTTTATAGTTAAGAATGCCTATCAATCTACTTTTATCCTGCAAGCATAATAAAACAAACATTTGCTTAAGACATTATTACAACATACATGCCACATGCCAAGCTTTCACAATTATACAATGTGTAGCAAACTGGAAGCTTCCTGTGCCCTACAACGCCTTTTGCACAACATGGCATAGTGGTAGCACATAGCATCCTTGCCAAAAGTAATTGAGCTACGATGGTTTGTTGCTTAGCCACGCAGTGAAGCTGCCATCCTAAATCTGAGTAATGTGAATACGCTGAATTCTCGTCCTTGCATTTTAACCCTGCAATGTTGGCCATGGCGGTCTTAAGGAGAGTCGAGTCCCTGATGCTGTCCCACGGCCAAGAACCCTCTTATTCTGAGGACACAAAATATATATACACGAGATGACGTCACAATGTCGTTTCTTTAACTATGAAGTTTCTGTGAAAGCTGTATAGCTTTCCTTTGTGGCCGTATGGCTGCGCTCGGGTGGACGTCAATGAGTAATTACTCCCTTATTACAAATCTCCACCTTGGGGGATTCCCCTAAATATTTGGTCAACACAGTTCCCACTTCGAGTTATAGATCAATTCGCTCTCGCCCTACCATAAGCTTGCCGTCCCGGTTAGCTCAATTGGTAGAGCGACTGCTCCGGTGTGGCGGTGGTTCCGGGTTCGAACCCCGGACCAGGACGAATTTTTCTTTAACTACGAAGTTTCCGTGAAAGCTGTATAGCTTTCCTTTGTGGCCGTATGGCTGCGCTCGGGTGGACGTCAATGAGTAATTACTACCTTATTACAAATCTTCTCCACCTTGGGGGATTCCCCTAAATATTTGGTCAACACTGTTCCCACTTCGAGTTATAGATCAATTCGCTCTCGCCCTACCATAAGCTTGCCGTCCCGGTTAGCTCAATTGGTAGAGCGACTGCTCCGGTGTGGCGGTGGTTCCGGGTTCGAACCCCGGACCAGGGCGAATTTTTCTTTAACTACGAAGTTTCTGTGAAAGCTGTATAGCTTTCCTTTGTGGCCGTATGGCTGCGCTCGGGTGGACGTCATTGAGTAATTACTCCCTTATTATAGAGAGTACACAACAATCCACAAAACCAAAACAAGAACTGAAACAAGCACGGAAAACACAAACCACAATACAACATACTCCCTTCCTTGGGAATAAAGATTCAGATATACATTGAAACTTGACACAAAACATGTAAGGATTTAACACAAATAAGAAAAAAAACACTCTCTCTCCCTGTACACACAAAGAAATGTACGTGGAAGCACACCACAAGTCACTTTGGCACAAAGTGCTCGAGCCACAAGGGCTTACGAATAGTCCTCTTGGGCCTCTGTGCGAGTTCTGGATGGGGACTTTCGGACTGCAGGCCGAGGTTCCCCGGAGAAGGATCTGTGTGGTCACCTTGTTGCTTGAAGGAGGGGTGGGGAGAATTCTGGCTGTCACCACTCTGGAAACTGGCAGGCACAGACCACTGCTAAAAAAAATGCACCATTGGGTGAAGATTCTGCATCACCATACACTGAAGGGAGTGATGCACGTTCTGCGGAGACTCGCAGAGGAGGTTCACGACACATGTGCTGTCCGGACATGGTAGGAGAACTATGGTTATTGTTCAAGACTTGAGTGTAGATGGCACTGGAAGACTCGAATGCACAGGCGCTTGTGTATGGCTCCTGTTATTGTATGCAAGTGGCATCAAAAACAAGTAAAGCTCTTCCGGTTCTTGGAAACTGGATTGTGTGCTCGTGGCGAGCTTTGATGCATTCCACACCTTTCGATCTCCTAAGCGAAACGACGAAGGTCCTTGTTTTGCAATGATTTGTTGCGGTTTAGAGAAGGCTCTGTCAGTTTTGAAATGGATTGCGATGGAACAAAGGCGCTACGGAAGAAAATCCAATGATGTCTAGTCGAGTTCTATGCGACCGACCATGGAGTAGTACTGATGGAGCTATGCCTGTAGTAGCATGTGTAGTTGAACGGCAGATACCCAAGTACTCATGCACAGCAGATTTTAAGTGGACGCTTTTCCAAAGATGCCATTTGAACATAGGATTTGAGGGTGTGGTTGAAACGTTCGACTTGGCCATTAGCCTGGGGGTAGTACCTGGATGAATGACTCAGTTTGATACCTCTGGTGCTGAGGAATGTACTGAATTCTTCGGACATGAATTGTGGACCCTGGTCTGAAATGACCTCCTCAGGATAACCCTCATGTGCCAAAAATTCAAGAAGGAAATCAGTAATGGCTGTGGTTGTGATTTGTAAGGTGAACTTTACTTCAGGCCACTTGGAATAGTAGTCCACTAGTGTGGTGGGATACCGGTAGTTGGCAGGGGCTTTCTCAAAAGAACCCATTATGTCTAAAGCCAATTTTTGCCATGGTCGCTCTGGATAAGGGACTGGTTGCAAAGGAGCTACAGAAGCCTTCATGGTTTTGTCTGCTTCTATGCACACAGGACAGTTCTTAATAGCATTTTCAATTTGCCTGTCCATCGCAGGCCACTAAAACTTTACCCTGAGACGTACCTTAGTGCAGACAATCCCTTGATGGGCTTCATGAGCCGTAACAATCAGCTGATCAGTCAATGAAATGAGAACTACAACTCGGTCAGCTTGATACAAAAGACCATCAATGATAGAGAGTTCATCTCTTAAACGAAAAAAAAGCTGTAGTTGCTAAGGCAACTTATTGCAGTCGGCCAATTGGAAAGAACATACTGTTGCACTTTCTGAAGACAAGCGTCTCCTTCACCACCATCTGAAAACACTGCAAGGCCGCTCCCACAATAAATAAATTTAGAGCTCGAATGGCATCCAAGCCAATGAGTGTAGTACCCTCAGAGACAACATGGAAAAGAATAGGAACAGTTCTGTCATGATACTTGATTGCTGCAGTGAAACACCCTAGCACGTTAATAGGACGCTTGGAATAATCCACGAGTGTCACACGAGGTGCTTCAAGTAGTTGAGAGGTTGAACAGTAGCTTGAAAAAGTACTGTTATCAATGATGGAGACAGCAGACCCAGAATCAACTAGGAAAGACAAAGTGACCTCTGCCACTTGCAACTGGCAAGAACGTAAACATTGCTGGCCAAGTATTTTTCCGCATAATGTTCAACCTGAGTTTCTGTGACCTCAAGTCCGCAGGACAGGGACGCTGTTTTTTCGAATTCCGAGGCTTGACCATTGCTTGGCGATGAGTGAACACAAGAATGAGCAAGATCAAGTTGTGACCCTTGGTTGTGACCCAGTTCATCCAGCATTCGGCTGTGCGACTGCTGTATCAGCTGATCGCGGAGCTGCATTGCAGGAAAGCCTATCCTCGCTTGTTCTGTCTTGGATCGATTCTACAGAAAATTGTTCTTGCTGGCTTGTTTCTTCCTATTCTTGCTGTATTTCCCGTACAGCTGAACGCTGTCTACATAAGGAAACAAAGTGACCAATTTTTCCGCAGGAGAAGCATGTCTTGCCTTGAGCAGGGCAGTTAGGCGCAGCGGCACTGTGACGACTTGATCCGCACCGCAAACACGACGGCTGCTTTGAACGTTGGTTTTGCGGTTGGAAATGCCTGGCATTGGGTGGCCTCATAGGCTGTTGCGGCATTGACGACGGTGCATTATTTTGCGGAGGATAACTCAGACAAGTGCAGCAGATTGTACTGCCTATGTTGGTATTCTGCAGCCTGCGGTGCAGGTGGTTGCTGAGAAAAGCTCGGCGCTGATACACTGATACACTCAGGTAAAGTTCAAATGTTTGCATCCATTGATTAAATGAAATTGGTGGACGACCCGGATGCTGAAGAAATAGGTCCGGTGCGCGGACGCCAGTGAAAGACGAAAAAGCCATTTTGACAGATATTGGAAGTTTCCAGTGACTAACTGCGAGAAGACAGAGAGCACGGCAGTCAGTGCATGCGTATTTCCTCTCTTGTACCGGGACCACGTTTTTCTTTGTGTCCATCGACGACGAGGCTTGACTAAGCTTTACGCAACATACTTGAGCCACGGAGACGAACAGTCATATTTGCGACTCAGCAGATGAATGCTCTATGTTCAAATGCTACGCTTGAAAACTTCTGACAGTGAACGGAGAATGCGCACAAAGCCTGGCGTAGGGTAGCGCACTTGAGTTGACAGCACAACATGAAAGTTTCTTGCCTTTCTTGAAATGCTTCACTGAATGAAAATATGTTTTGCGCGGTGGATTCAGCCCGAGACAGCATCCCAGCAGGCTGTGGCTCATCAGGCGACGACCTTGCTGGCGAAGACCACGCTAAGTGACAAAGTTGAAGAAAACTGCAAGAAAATGTGCAGTACCTTCGAAATATTGCATCTATGTCGATGGGGCTTCTTCGTGCAGTTTACATATCAAATAGTGGTAGGACGATTACTTCATAGGATGACGGATGTCATCAGATTATTTCAAGATACTGGGGATACCATGCCCTATTCTGTCAGGCCCATCCCATCTTCGTCGCCATTGTAATGTTGGCCGTGGCGGTCTTAGTAAGGAGAGTCGAGTCCCTGCTGCTGTCACATAGTCAAGTGTCCCTCTCATTTGGCGGACACAGTATATATGTATATACACGAGATGACGTCACAAGACAAGAGTACGAGACAATCCACAAAACCGAAACAAGAACTGAAACAAGCACGGAAGACACATAAACCACAATACAACAAGACCCCCTTCGGTCTTTAGGTATGTCGCAAAGGCTCCACTATGGATCACTCAAGACGGTTCACTCTGCAGCAAGGTGCTACGCCAGGGCGTTTCTTACAGCCGCACCCGAAGGCTCCTGTTGACTGCTTGTGCAGGAGGGCTGTGGTCGTCGTCTGTCCTCGATGTGCACAGCATCCAGCCAGTTGATGTCGCACCTGTCGTTGAGCTCTTCACACATGTTGTGGAGAACGCAGCAGCAGCGAATGATCTTGTTCACGTTGACTATGTCGCATTCAAGGCCCTTCAACAAAATTCGGAAACGAGCCTTGAGCCGCCCGAAGGCATTCTACGCCTGGCACTCGACAGGTGGAAGTTGAATGCCTGCGCAGCACAATCGGAAGCACCATAATGAGGGTTTGGCTTCATTATATTGTGTTGCAACGGAAAGGCTTGATCAGCCAGGAGCAGAGGACCAATCTGTTCTCCTTCAATGGTTCTTGTTTCCCTCTTGAATATGTCGCTTTCCATAATTTTCGGTAGCTTGGACTGTTCAAACACGCCCGCGTCATGGTTCCTCCCAGGAGATCCGGTGTTTGTGTACAAAAACTTGTACCGGTGGTCAGCAACAGCCAGAAGTATGGTGCTATACCAACCTTTATAGTTGTAGTAATCGATCGCATGATCGGTAAGTGGACACACTTCAATGTGGCAGCCGTCCAGTGCTCCAATGCCTTGAGGGAAGCCTGCCACTGCACCAAATTGTCGCAGGTGTTCGGCCACCTAGTGCGCCCTCGGCATTCTCACGAACCGAGGTTCTAGGAGCCGCACAACTAGTTCGCAAAACTCCTTAACAATTATGTTCACTGAGGAACGACTCACTCCAAAGACATTCGCTACAGTTCTTTCTTCAGCAGAGGTGGCAAGGCGATAGATAGCAATCGCCACACGTTTGTGTAGCGGTATTGCTCTCCGCATGTTCGTGTCGAGCCGCCTCATGCCCTCACAAACATTTAAAATGTACTGGAATGTACCTCTCGTCATCCGGAAATTCTCCCTGAAGCCACTCTCTGGGAAATGCGGGAGCGTTTCTTCATACCACGACGTCCCGCGGGGATAGGCACACACACTGCGCTCACGGGAGCACAGCCTTGCAGCCAGAGCTTGGAGGCGCCGGCACGTACTTTCGGCTTGTTCCTGCTTGGCTTCCTTTTCCTCTAGTTCGCCTAGAATGGCCAGCTGCCGCAAACGCAGCTGCTGCACTTGCACTTGGTAAGTGGCGAAGACAGCCAAGAACTTGTTGTCTTCTTCAGTGTCCGGCACAGGCCTGCTGTGAGCCATCGCGGTATGCACGACTTGCCGCTGACGCACAGCACATTCAAATACACTAGATATAGTAAAAAAACACTTGACACAAGAGAAAAATGGATAAAAATAAGAGTTGGAAATACACTTAAAATACTAAAATACACTTAAGACACGAGAAAAAAGATGAACTGGAAGAGCACAGCACGGATTAACACAGCACGGAGCGACGAAGCGAAGCAGAAGGGGTGGATTGACTTGGTTTTTGCGTCGGCTGCGGAGTTGACTGCACACAATGTTGTAAGACTATTTTCATGTTCTGTTTGAATTTCAGCAACCTCCGGCAACAAATTATGTTCCACAGACGACACCAAAGTTTATTAGTAAAAGAACTTCCTAGCCTTGTGTTTCCTTACAATTTTTTTATATTGCTGTCACAAAATGAGTCTTACAAATGTTTCTTGAGCAGCAGCCACGTCACCAGCGCCACTGCACAAACTGAGGACAGGTTTTCCCGTGTAACACCGCCGAACTGAGGTTCGCGACAACCATGGTTAACTCCGCCTAACCATAGTTGCGCGTAACAGTGGTTAAGCCGGCCGTGTAACTAGGATATAAGAGCGGTAAGAGCTATGACATCCACCGTGGCTAGCCAGACAACTTGGCTAGCCTTGGCTAGGACGTGGCTAGCCATTCGTCCTTCACGCATCTCGGTCACCGCCACCGTTCCACGAGGACAGGTTCGAGGACGTTGAAGACTGGTTGACCAGCTTTCACCGAGTGGCGGGGTTCAATGAGCGGGACCGCGAGCGCAAATTGCGCAACGTTTACTTCGCGCTGCAGGACTCGGCCAAGACATGGTTCGAAAATCACGAAGCCTCCTTTACCACCTGGGAGGTTTTTCGTCGAGAGCTCCTCGCGACATTCACCACAAGCGAATGAAAAGAATGGCAGAGGTCGCCCTGCACTCGAGATCACAGCAGGCAGACGAGAGCGTCGCGATGTTCATCGAGGACATGACGCGACTGTTCAATCGGGCCGGCCCTGCTATGCCCGAGGGCAATAAAGTATGCCACTTAATGCGCGGCGTAAAAGAACAGCTGTCTGCCGGACTGGCCCGTGGCCCGTGACCCGCCAAGAACAGTGGCCGACTTCACAAGGGAGGCAACGGGTATTGAGCGCTCTCTGCAGGAACGAGGCGCGCAATATGGACGTCAGGCTACCGTAGCAGCCTCTTCCCAGTACATGCCTACGTCGCTGCCCGCCGAGGAGCTTAGGGAGCTTGTACGAAGCCTTGTTCGCGAGGAACTGGCGAAACTTCCCCTTGAAGTTCCACAGGCCAGTGTCGCTGCCATAACGGACGTGGTCCGTTACGAAATCCGACGAGCTGTGCAGCCGCCCCCAGCTCCACACCCGGCGCCCTCCGTTATGACGTACAGCGAAGCACTACGAAGTCCTGGTCCAGCGATGCAAGCCTTTTACCCCGTCGTATTCGTGCCAGTACCATCTCTGCATTACCCAACTGCAGCAGTACCATCCGTGCCGCAGGAGTCCATGCCCCCCATGAGCAAAGCGCACGTGTGGCGTACGCCAAACAATCGGCCGCTCTGTTACCACTACGGGGAGCCCGGCCACATCCTGCGCCACTGCCCCTACCGCAAAATGGGCTTAAGGGGGTTTTCACCTGACGCACCTCGACCGCGCTACGGTAAAAGACCACGGGATATAGAGCTGTACCTGGCGGATAACGTGCAGTCCTCGACCCCGCAGCGACGCCAGTCCCGATCGCCATCCCCAAGGCGGTTCTCTTCGCCCGGCCGCCCGTCGTCCTCTGGCCAGTTCAGAGGTGCGTCCCCACATCGGGAAAACTGAAGACGGCGTCCTCCGGGGGTAGGGCCGCCGCTACTGAAACGTGTCAAGAGCCTCCATCCGAAGATTCGCCGCGACGCTCCAATCAACGACGACCGGACCCGACGACCTCAATGACGCGCTTCACTCCATTTCGTTTAGTGCAAGGTCGCGAAGCCACAACCATGCTGGACGCAATGTTGCTTCCGACCAGTACTCCCTCATCTGTTATGGGTGCTGCTCACTTCGTTCGTCACGCCGAGGCCACCCGCCAACTCGCTCGACAGCGCATCCGGCACCAGCAAACCCACGACGCTCGCCGCTATAACCTCCGCCATAGAGCTGTTAGCTACCAGCCCGGCGTACAAGTCTGGGTTTGGCGACCAATCCGGATACGTGGGCGCTCCGAAAAGCTTATGCGCCGATATTTCGCTCCTACGAGGTACTCCGCCGAGTCAGTGAGGTGAACTACAAAGTTCTTCCCCAAGGAACAGTTCGCTTCTAGACGGCCGACCTCCGAAGTTGTCCATGTCGCCCGGATGAAGCCGTACCACGCCCGCTAGCGCTTGAGGCGTGTCTACACCTGTCGCCGGCCACATGTGGCGTCCCTTCTCTTTGCGCTCTTCATTGCCGCGGCACCGAGTCGGTGCCCTTCAGAGAGGGGGAGCAATGCCACCGTACGAACCATTCAGTCGCGCCGTACGGCGGCCGAACTGTTGTAGCTGCAACTTGTCATGCCTTGGGCGTTCGAGGGGCTCGAAGATCGTTTTCTTCCTCGCTCGAGCTCCCTGCTGTCTGGAACGCCGATCTTGTCTTTTAAAACCTGGGCTGTGCTCTTTAACTGTTTGTCGGGAACAATAAGTACATTAAAGTCCCCACCCACCCTGCCACCCTGGCAGGTGGCGGTTAATGGTTGATCGCGAGAGTTCGCTCACCGTTCTCAGCGCTAACATATGTAGCCCACATCTCTCCCTCATCACCCCACGTACGTATAAGCACGATTCAGGCATCCGCTGCCCAGAGAGCAAGTTATGCGCACTTCCTTTCCTTAAAATGATGGGGGTGTAAAATGTTGTCAACACCAATGACAATGAACACAATGAACGCCGACGGCCTCTGATTTCAGCGCCGCGTTTCTGACACAACGTTGTCAATGCCTGCAGCCCACATCTTTCTCTCATCACCCCACGTACCCATAAGCGCGATTCAGGTCTCGACTGACCCGTGGAACCAGTTATGCGCACTCCCATTCGTTAAAATGATCGGAGTGTAAAACGTTGTCAATGCTAACGCCAATGAACGCCGATGGCCTAGGCTTCAGCGCCGCGTTTCTGGCACAGCTTTGTCAATGACCCCACGTACCTATAAGCGCGATTCAGGCGTCCACTGGCCCAGGGAGCCAGTATGCACACTTCCTTTCCTTAAAATGGAACAACGTTTTCAATGCCAACGCATGCAGCACATATCTGTCACTGCCGCCACGTGACACGAATGAGGTGTACACTGTTCCAAGAGGGCAGTTATGCACCTTTCCTTTGCTTTCCGAGCTCCCGCTCCATAGGTTTCGCAGCTTAAAGCGCGACTAACGTGTCCACTGTTGGTTACAGCGGACAACGGCGACGGCGACGCCGCGAAACGCAGAAACGGGAGCCAAAGAGCTGCGCTCTGAAACACGATAAGTCGGGAACCCAGCTCCGTAGGCTCTCCCAGGATATGGGGGTCCGCCAAACTCGAGATATGGCAAACCCATCGAGGAAGCGGAAGTCATGGCTTGAATTGCTCGTATAAAAACAAAATCAGCGTCGGGACCAGAAGGAATAAGCAACAAAATACTCCGAAATCTGTTTGGTGTCTGTAAACAAAGCAATTTCTGCTTGTAACGGCGGTCTTGACTCTCCATAGTCTGTCTGTTTAATTCTTCACTTTCCGAAGGACCTCCAACATAGGCAGACTAGATGCGATATGGCACAGTAGCGCTGCCAAAAAATTTCGGCGGGCGATCTTATGGCTTCCAGCAGTTGGCACCAGCTGTGTATTTTGGTGCCACAACATACGGTGGTATGAAATGCAGAAAATAACCCGTCAGCATGGTAACAAATATGCAGGTGCATAATTTGCTCGATTTTCGAATCGTCGCTGGAGAATTTTGTAGCAGAACGTTACTAAGTGCAGCGAAGTCACTTCAGCAGGCGTGCTGCAATCTTTCGCAACTGACGTCCATCTATCCAGTTTATAGCCTCGAGTTTTTTTTTCATTTTCGCGTGCATGCCGGTCTTGCTTTCCTTAAGGTCTAAGCTTTCCTTAACATCTTTGTTGTCGGCGTAAAAGACGAGCTCGGTGGGAGGAACGCCAGGGGTATTTTCTGATATCATTTCGCGTCGCTTAGCTAAACGTGCACTCCACTATAGCCTCTAACACGTCGCAAGCATCGCCACTGAAGCGTCGCAGTGGTGGTTTCCTTTCGCTCCTGCCGCTCGTACGTGTAGCGGTGGTGTTCTGCTGTCGGGCACGAGAGCGCGGGGTCGAATCCCTGCTTCGGAGGTAGTGTTTGTGATGCAGGCGAAATGCGGAAACGCCGATCAGATTTCTGTGCGCGTCAAAGACCCTAGGTCGTCCAAATTAAACCATCTGCTCTGCGTGGCGGACCTCATATCTCCACAGCGTCGACTGATTACACTGCTCAAGAAATGTTTGAATGTCAGCTTTTCGGCTTTTTGACCGAAGTGTGGGAGCGCGCGCGTTCAGACCGACCGTTTATCTTCAAGAGGCGTAATAGTTACTGATGCTCTCGGCAGTCGTGCGGATGCACTGTGAAAAGCCTTGTAATGAATGTATTTCGATAACGAGCTCAGAAGGATCACAGCGCCGCGCGCGCGCTGCTGTTCCGCCCATTCATGAAGTTCTAGCAAGCAAAACACGACGTAGCCCAATGCGATTCGGTGTCGACAGCAGTTGCAATCCTTCTGTGGCGTACAGGCTTCGGGACCGAACGATCGCGAAACTCCTGCACTACAGCCGCCGCAGCTTGAAGACTAGACATGCACCCGTGGTGTGGCGCCGTCTGTCTGCGTTCTACAGAAGCGCAAGTAGCGGCGAAAAAGATCTTGGGCTGCCGGGCGCAGTGACAGCATCTAAATATATACACCGTGACCTGCCAGAATCCGCGTGTTGGCTTCCGGCATACTTACGTTTTACACAGTCTTATGATTTATCGCAGCTATGTTTTAGGTAAAAAGGACATTTTAGCCATCTCGGGACGGTAATCTACCAGTCTGCATTGACTTACTGTTGCTGTTTAGCATCCCTTTAAAAAAATATCATTCCTCGCTCTCTCTCGCAAAGAATAAAAGAGGTCAGTTAACACGAATCACATACTTACATAAAAGTGCTGTTTGGCTTAGTATGCTTTCATTGAAATAAATACGTTATCACCAACGAATTTTTGGCAAAGTTTATGTCCGTAGCATTTGGCATTCCTCTCTTTACTCGGCCTCTTCCGCTACTATTCAGCCACACAATTTTCAGTGGCACTCCAGTTGAGAGACCGAATCGACTACGGTCTAGCTCTCTATGGCGTCCCTAAACGGGAACTCACTAAAAGCTCACTTGCGATTCATAAGGTATTGCCTGGCTGTACACCTCAGGGCACCTGTTTTAGAAGTAGTTGTTTGAGAGGTACAGCGCTAAGAAGGATCTACCCCCCACCCCATAGATAACTCACTAAAGAGCAGACTGTAAGTTGCAGACAGTTACAGATACATATCAATGCTTATTTATTCTAAATAAGATGCACTCCACTATATGCAGGCCGCGTGCTCATGATGCGCAGAGACAGCCACACTATACCACACCACATGGGGATGCCAACACAACCCCGCAGTCCCAGTCATACACAATGCCACGCCGGAGCAGTGGGAGGTAGAACTGTTCAGCTGGGAACCCGGGGATCAGCTTTCACTGGTTGAAAGGGCACAAGCAGCCGCCGCGGGAGTCCTATACTCCACCCATGAAGACTCCAAAGTCCCTAAGAGCAGTGTATCAACGCTTTGTCTCTCTCCCTCTTGAGAGGTAGCTGGTCAACCCTGCTTACGTTAAAAAAAAAATGACCGGGTGTTTACCTTTGTGCTAATGTGTATCCCAGACACAGCTGGAATGGCGGGAAATGCTGATGTAGTCGCAGTGTTCATAAGTCAAGGTGAAGGTGTGTAGGGCAGGCGTGTGGTACGCAGGACAGGTCATCCATTCCATCCAGATATATGGGCAAAGTATAGATGAGGGAAGGGGTGGAGAGTAGGCAGCGCTGGAGTAGTGTGGTGCACAAAGCAGCACCCGGGGTAGGGGTGTGCGGTAAAAGTGGGTGCGGTGTGCGCGAATGATGCCGCTGAAGACGTGACTGGGCCGCATATTACACGCTTCTAGCAAGCCGGAAACATATTACCGGAGACGTATATCGGTTTACCGGATGCCTCCTTCCCACTCGCAGTGGCCCCGCCTGGCGCCAACCATGTCACTGCGCGTGCGCAGTATGCGTCCGGTAAAGCGGTAAACGTCTCCGATAATGTTTCCGGCTTGCTAGAAGCGTCTATTTTCTGAACCAGACGAGCGCAGATAGAGGTTGGTTGGTACACACTGACGTTGAGGACGGAAAGCGCTCTTACGCCCTCTCCGTCAGTTTTCAATAGAGCTATCGATGCAAAACAGAAAAGACAGCTGAAACACCGGTGTCTCAAACACCGGCCGTATTCCCAAGAACTTGCCAAAGCTGAATTACTGAGTTGACGAGACTATTGCGGCTGAGGCTAGACAGAGTTGGCACGGGACCGGATGCTGGGAGCGCGTGGGCGTGGAATAGGGAGCCCTGCCCTGCTGTAGGATTGGCGCCCAGATGTCCCAGTTGAGTCACCCATGGAGTGATGACCACTTGGCGCTTTCTTGCCCTTCTGGGTGGGACACGCCTGGTCCTGGGTGAGAAGAAGGTAGGGGCTTTGTTTTACGCGACAGCGTATACAGCTCATTCGGTCGAAAAGCCGTCGGCGTAGTCGGCACGACGTGTCGGAAATAATCGGGGGCTGCGTAACAAAAATCCTATCATGTTAATTTCTGGTTTTATTGATTCATGACTTATTGGTGTGTGATAGGCGATGACGAGTTACTGAAATCATTATAATTAACTGATCAATAAAAGGAATGAAAAATTGAGAAAAGGGGGTTCAAAGGTGCGAAAATGCCCAGAATGAGAAACCAATGCTTGATGGTGCTAATTAAGAAAATTTAGAGTGTATAATTGATCGATTAATTGAAACAATTGAAAAGCATGAAAATTGCGTTCAAAGGTGTCAAACTGCTCAGAATAAAAAGCCTAATTCATTACGCTATGGCGTCATGCACTTCAGTCGGAGCTAAAGTCTACTCTTCAATTTTTAAATAACTTTCCAGGAGCCGTAATAAAGCTGTCGGTCTTTTAGACTACAAAATTACAGCGCCCTTTGAGCGGACTGCGTACACTGCTGACCGTTGGTTAGATTCCCGGAAGCAGTGCACGCACTTATATGGGAGGTTGAACGCGCGAACTCCCCGGTACTGAGGCTACGGTGTTGGTTGACGATCGGAATGTTATGAAAGCAATCGAAGCTTTGCGCTGGGACTTCCCTCATTACGACCAGTGGCAAATTCTGAAACCATACACGGTAAAAATATGGTTGTAGCTTGAGTGTAGACTGCACTAATTTAGGAATTGTTTTTGTTTATGGTAGATCAACGCAATGGACTAGACGGCAAGCGGTAGCTGCAGGCTCGGGATAAATTCTCACAACGTAAAGTTTTTTAAAGGCGTATAAACCCCTAACTTTTCGGTGCGTGTTTTCTTATTTGCAATGGTGTGTAAGGCATTATTATACCTGTATTACCACATGCCATTCTCCTACGATCGCTAAATATTTTACAATGGAATTTTTTTCTCATGCTGTTTCGGTTTCAACAGTCAAACGATGAATGCGGCATCAAAATCTGGTTAGAGGTCACATGAGGCACGAAAAAACTGCAATAAAGTCGCTACTCCCATATTCATTGTCCTTCCTGCTCTTGAGGAAGGCCAGCTTCGGCGCTGTGGTAAATTAAAACGATGATGCAGCGATTATGTCCCAGTATTTCGATGCCTCACGTGACATATAACGTCACTTTGACGCCACAGCCATCCTTCAGCTGCTGAAGCCGAAACAGCATGCTAGAAAAATTCGATCATAAATTATTTACTGCTTGCAGGCGAACACGACACGGTGATTCATGCTTAGTAGTGTCTTCCGTATCACTGCACAGAACACAACAGGCCACCAAAATTAGGTGTCTATCATCTTTAAGTTTAGCGATATCTAAGCGCGCAGGCATTTTAGCATTTTGCTTTTAACAAAATATAGCTGCAGCGACCAGGATTAATTCGGGAGATCCGAGATAACCAGCCAATTGTCACTGCATCCGCACGAACTGGGTTTTGCGTCACTTGACTCCGAAAGTCGGCTGTTTCAAACAGGCGCAGTGTTCTATCCGGCCTCACTCTTACCAAACGCCTGGGAGAATTATTTCTCCTTCTCTAAGGGGATCTTTGCTTCATGTAACACAAGACCGCCGACACTTTTTTGAACAAGAAGAAATTAAATTCAGTGCAATCGGTATTCCTATGGTTCCTCAGTGTGTACTTCCGTACATTTATTTGCTAAACGGCAGAAAAAGAGAACGCTCTCCAGCGATCGTATTTAGCCTGAACGCTTCCTCTCCACTCGTATTACTGCCAGTCATTTTCATCCCTTTCGAAAGCGGCCGTGCAGCGCAGGTACAACGCCCAGTGCACTCGAGAGGAGAAGAGTGAAAGGAAGAACGAAGTGAGGCAGCAACGGAAGCTCGATGAGGAATCATACATGCGTTGGCTGTGCTGCCGCAGGGACGACCAGCACAGAGAAAGAAAAAAAGAGGACAGGCCCCAGCTAACTGGGCTGCGCTAAAAAAGTGAGGCGGAAGGCAGGTGTTTTATTTTAGCTGCAAAGAACTCGGCTTCCTTAGCCGGTTAATAACGTATGCATAGTCAAGGCAACGGTGCGCACATCGCACATAGACTCGTGACCGCCGCGGGACGCGCTCCAATCGCCCCTCGCCTACTTCACAGCACATTTTCTTTTCCAGCTTTGCATGTCGCGTTTGTGCGAACGGTTTCCTCGATGGCCAGAGTTGTTTTGATCGAAATGGCTGGGCGCCTTAATTAACCTAAATCAAAGACGATAGCCAACTGACCACCTTCGTTTGTTTGAGATTGTCTGCCTCGGCGCTGCAAGCCTGGTGTCGAGAAAACTCGTCTATGCCAGCTTTTACTGAGACAGCCAGCGGTGAACCGCTGCTAGCGATGCTCGCCCTCACACAACGATCAACCCAAGTCGTGGTCCAACATAACATTTCAACTAAGCTCCAGAAATAAAAATTGTAGAAATTGTGCCCCCATGGATTAACATGAGGAAGATTAACATACATTCAGTACAATTACCAACCTTGCACGTAAATTAGCGGCCCTAAATAGTCTGTGCAAAGTATGTTTCATGGCGGCCAGTGCCGTTCTGAACATGTGGGAAAAAAACCTTCCCCGGTACGCTTAAGCGAAGCATGAAAATAAAAGGTATTTTGTAAATGAACTAGCGCTTTACCCCTCAATGTAAATTTAAGCCTCTGCAGGTCGCATGCATTAGTTTCTTCCCTGAAAAGTTGCAACGCGTGGACGCAGAGCGCGACGCGGCGTGTTTCACGCTCGTAGCTGGCGTGTGTTTCCTTCCAAGTAGTGGAATACAAGCGGCACTTTTTCTTGCCGAGTTGCCCTGGGCTGCTGTTTAGTGCCTAGGCAGCGCTCCGTATTTGTTCTTCGTGAATACTGCAACACTTTTTTCGCTGTCTTAATTAGAGCACTGCAGGGGCTCGGGCCGGTACCAAAGCCCGGGTCTGGAGCAGCCCACAGGCCGGGCGGGGTCCGAAAATGCGCCGCTGTTTCACCGTGCCTGGAGTGGGTCCAGGCCCGGGACTGCAGTTGAAGGCGCGAGCCGGGCTCACATCCGCACATAAAGAGCCTGGGCCCGACTTTTGATTCATTATTGTAGCGCTGAAGTGCACTTGGGGCGTTGTAGCAGCGACACGGATGAAACAGGACCATGGCGTTGGCTGAGAAAAAAGTTACTTAACCCTTATTTGTTATTCTTTCGTGCCTGCAATAGCTAAGTTTCAATTACTTTAGAATTTTCGAAAAACTCTCTTTTTCCTGACATTCAGACCTAAAACGAAGATTAAGGCATTCCAGATGAAGATACTCGACAGGGCTCATAATGCACAACAAATTCATTGCTTCCAATCTAGAAATTTAAAATCGAGTTATATCTGTTCGAGGTGAGATAAAAAAGTTTTGAAATGTGCAACTAGCCCCCTCAGTAGATACAGCCGAATTATGTCTTCACTGCAGAACGCGCACTGTTGTGCTCAGTATCAATATGCACCGCACGCGGTGTAATAAGAGCTAAGTTCTCGAAGCAATGCGAACTGAATGGTGCTAGAAAGCGTTGGACTTAGCTGCAGATGCAAGGAACAAAGTACACTGAATGTTTGTGCTAGCCGGGTGCTCTCTGACTTGGGGCATTGATTTACCACAAAGCGTAAACCTCACTGTGTTTCTATCGGACGCGTTGCAAGCAGTATTGAGCGCAGCAGTACGTGCCGCCATTTGCATGGCACTAATATGAACTGTGGCTCTCTGCTAAGCGAATATCTGCTGTCACATCATTTGTGCTTCAGTTCATTTTGAACCCAATAATAAGTGTTCTGCAGTGAAGACACAGTTCGGCAGTATGTGGCAAAGAGGCTGGTTGTAGATTTCAAGAAATTTTTTTTATTTTTTTATTCACAATACACAACAGGGCCCAGAAGGGCATTGAGTAAGGGGGACAAAGAAGAACAAAATGTGCAAAAGAAGCTAATAATATAACATGAGATACAAAAGATTAAGTAAAAAGAACTAATGTACAAGGCAAAACTTAAAGGCGGAAGTATACTTAGGTTACAAGTTACTTATTAGTAACATGAATGCCGGACATTCGGCCAAACAAAACGGAAAGGCAAAGAAGGAACAAAAGTACACTGCGACAAAGAAAATCAAAGATAGGAGAAAAAGCGATGTCATGTGAGATATTTACGTAGCTGATCCTGGAGTGGTTGATGGTTGCCGATGCATGCGATTGGCGAGGGAAATCCTGGAAGCTCATAAAATATCACAACGCGGTAGTGACACGTGCATTAGCACACCATCTATTTATCTAATGGAAAAAGAAAGAAACTTTCTAAGACGCACTTAGTGTTTGTAAACAGTTTCATGACCGGTGGCTATTCCACGCCTTTTCGTCTCTTTTTCTTTTACCGGATTTTTCTAGTTTATCACAGTTTTGTCATTCTTTCAAGTTTGCGCATGCGTGTCTTTGCTCGAGAAGGGATGTGTCTTTCGTTTATCGATTTCATTCAGTTGTAAGTTGTAGCCCCGTCCTGTCCTCATCTTTGTGTGTCCTGTTTAAACGCTACGTTTGTTCGTTCAGATTATGTATGACCAACTGGCCCCACAGTGTACTCTGTTAAGCATGCGATACTGTCAGGAAGATCATCCCAAAGAGCGATGGCACGTGGTAATGCAAATGAATAAAAAGCGAGGGTTCTTCTGTGAATGCGTTTTATGCGGTTCTGGTTATGTAGGCGGCGTGAAATGCGTGTAGGCGTTTCAAGGGGAAATAGAGATGGCCTTGAGCTGTCAAGATATCTATGAAATAAGCAAAAAAGCGCAATGGAACGGCGAATGTCTAAAGGCTCAAGGCCGATATCAAGTTTTATCGCTGTTATGCTGCAGTGAGGGCTTCATTTGCGTGTAATGAAGCGAGCGGCTCTGTTATGAATTCTAGCATGCTAGCTGATTAAGTATTTTTGATATGGAGACCATGTAGGTGATGCAAATTCTAGTTGCGGCCGTACGAATGTGAGATATGCCAGTTTTCTAACACTGTTAGGGGAGGTTAGCAAATTCTGACGCAGGTAAACTAGTGACCGTCAGGCTTTGGCACAGATGGCTTGAATGCGTGTGGCCCATGAAAGATTATGCGTCAGATGAATACCTAAATACTTGTACGATAACGCCCGAGACACTGTAGTGCTATCTATGATGTACGAGAAGCTAGAGTTTGTATGCTTGCGTCTGAAACAGATAATATTGCATTTTATCGAGTTAAGCCTAATTTAGTACACCAGTCCCAGATGAGGCTCTGGTCACATTGGAGAGTGAGGTGGTCATCCATGGAATTGATAGGACGATAAATGATGCAGTCATCCGCAAATGCATATTAGAAACAATAAAGGACCATGAACACTGCCTTGAAGCACACCAAATGTTACATCGCAGAGTGAGGAGGTGAAATTGTTAACTATTGTGAAGTGGTGACGAAAAGAAAGAGAGTTGCGAAGCCATGTCAGTGTTAAAAAATCTAGGCAAAGAGCAGATAATTTCGAGAACAAGCTGGAATCTGCAAGACGGTCAAAAGCTTTAGCAAAGTCCAGAAAGATGCAATCAGTTTGTAGGTAAGCGTCCATGTTGAAGTGCAGGTCAGTCGTCAATTCTAGTAGTTGCGTGTCACAAGAAAATCCTTTTCGGAAGCCATGCTGTTGAGGATGTCGTAAATGTGAGAGGCGATAATGTGCTCGAGTAACTTGCAGCAGATGCATGTTAGTGAGATGGGGCGATAGTTTTCTGGCGAATTTCTGTCCCCGTTCTTGAACACGGGGATGACCTTTGCAATTTTCCAGTGTGCGGGGAGCAAGCAAGATGATGATGACTGCTGAAAGATATGGCAAATAATTTGACTACAAGTCGATACAGTGCTCTTTAACATTTTAGAATTAATGTCATCAACACCAGCGCTGGTGGAGAGCTTCACGTTTGTAATGAGGATATACCTGCAGCGGTGATGTTAATAGGGGCCACATCTGGATAATCCAGGTCAGGAACACTGGGTATGTTGGAATGATCTTCCTGAGTAAATACAGACGCAAAAAATCTGTTGAATTCATGCGGGCATTCGCTGTCCGAAAATGGTGTGAGGTCGGCATTGCACAATGACATGTGGTCACGAGTCCCGTCAGGAGATATACGCCAAATTTTTTTCGGATTCGATTTTAAAAGAGCAGGTAGGTCATGATAAAAGTATTTGTTTTTGGAAGCGCGAATAACAGTACCGTAAGATTTTAGGCATTCACTGTATTTTTTCCAAGCAAATGGCGCGGACACAAGCTTAGCCCTTCTGTACAAACGCTGTTTTTTTTTCGGTGACGTTGCAGAGACCTGTTGTACCTGGGGTTAGATTTATCGTTTGAGATACAAACCAAGCGAACATATTTATAAACTACAATTGTTATAGTGTTCTTAAAAAGCATCCAGTTTAGTTCAACAGACCTGTCCGAAAATGAAGGCAAGAACGTTGTAATGAAAAATTCGTTAAGTGCGATATTCACATCGCTATAATTGGCTCTACTGTAATCACGAATTTGCCTCGATGTAGTACCTTGAACTTTTAATGGGACAGTAAGCTGTAATTGGATAACCTTATGATCGCTGAAACCATCTAGGAATAGCACTTCGCGAACCATTTCAGGCGCGCTCCAGAAAACTAGATCTAGAATATTGGAAGCACGAGTTGGTTGATTATTAACTTGAAAAAATTAAAATCCAACTTGAGGTTGATGAGCTCAACTGAGGTTTGGCATGCGGATGACAAACTTGACCGGTCTATCCGAGGGAAATTGAAGTCGCCAACCAGGTAAATGATTTCTGCTGGGCATTTCTGGATGGCAGACGTAATACTGATATGAAGCCGTGAAATGAAGGAATGATCAGAATCAGGTGGACGGTAGCAGACACCAACAAAAACTTTCTTTGATGATGTTGTACAAGCAGCCCACACTATTTCAAGGATAGAATCAGTACTGGCGACAAATGAAGGCAATGCTTTCTTGATGGCGATAAGGACAGAACGACCTCTTTTAGTGGAACGATTACGGCGATAAATATTGTAGTTATCAAGACTGGGAAAAACATCATCCGCTACATCTGGATGCAGCCAAGTTTCTGTGAGTGCCACGATATCGCTGTCAGCATCATCCAAGAAAGAACGTAGTTCGTGACGCTTAAGGAGCAGGCTTCAGATGTTTGTAAAAGGAAGTGATAACTGTGGATCAGTGAAAGATGATCAGGCCAATGGCCGAATGTTTGTGCTCCGGCCTAGCTATCTTGAGGATAATACAACTGAGTCTGTCGCGCTGTCATACATATGTATTCTCTTGTCGATGCGCAGTTTATCAGCAACCAGCTTGCCCTTCTTACTCTGTTGTTTGGCGAACTCAAGCACTTTTTTTACTTGCTATCCTGGTTGACCAAGAAAAATCCTCTTGGATAGAGCGAGTCGAGCCTTTTAGCTTGTTCCCAGACGCAAGAATTTGCTGCTTTCTTTAAAAAGTGAGAATTTTGCGATGATGGGCCTAATCTTCTCGACGTCAAACTTTCCCAGACGATGGACAAGTTCAAACTGGGCGTCCGTAACCCTAATTCCCAGCTTTTCGCAGCTGAAGATAATTATTTTTTGCTCGGAATCACCCCAGCTCTCATTCACCCCATCCTGAAGTCCGAGAAACAGCAAGTTCGAGCGCCGAAGCCTGTTCTCTGCGTCATTGCTTCTCCCGGTAACCTTAGCTAGCTTTGCTGTGATTTCGTGCAAACCAGGGTCAGGAATGCTGGCATCGGTTTTACTATACAATTTTGTTATGGCTTCAAGCGTTGTAACTCTGTCGGTGAGCTGTCTTATTGCAACATCTGCAGCATCCTGTTTTTCCCTGACACCCTTGAGTTCATTTAGTATCGTTGTTTGAGCGGACTGAATCCTTTGAACTGTTTCCTACACAGAAGCATGCAATACCTCTTGAGTTATTTGCTCAGGAGGAGGTCCAGGGTTTGGCTCCACATCACCAGCAAGTAGGAGCAGCAAAGACCGGGCAAAGGAACAACATCGCGACACAGACAATATCAAGCGCTTCACCTTAACGCGGAACTCTGTTGGGCACGAAACCGCAAGTATACAGTAATCAGAACTCGTAGGACAAGTAGCACCTTCCATGTAGCTAACCTGCGTAATTAGGACAGGTAAATGATGCATGCCTGACACAGAATGTTAGAAGTGGTATACGAGGGGGTACCCAAAAGAAACCGGACTTATTTTTCTTTGAACTTATTTGTTCACATTTTAAGCACAGACCTTCAATCTCCTTCAAAGTATTCCCCACTTGCAAGGATACGCTTGTCGAATCTTTCATTCCTATTTTCAAAATATTGTTTAAATTCATCTTTTGTGATGCTTGACAGTGCTTCCGTCGTTTTTTTCTTCACCTCAGCAACATCAGCGAAACGCTGTCCATTCGCCTATCTTTTCATTCTAGGAAACAAAGAAAGTAGCACGGGGCAAGGTCGGGAGAGTATGAGGGTTGAGGAATAGGGGTCATGCCATTTTTGGTCTAAAATTGTCGTAGAGACAGGGCTGTGTGAGCAGGGCCATTGCAATGATGGAAAAACCAGTCACCCGACCGCCACAAATCTGGCCGCTTCCACCGCACACTGTTGCCCAATCTTTTCAAAACTTCCAAGTAGAAAGCCTGGCTAACTGTCTGACCCTGCGGAACAAATTCTCAATGGACGACTCCTCTGACGTCGAAAAAACAAATCAGCATTGTTTTGAGGTTTGGTTTCACTTGACGAGCTTTCTTGAGGCAAGGTGAATTTGAAGTTTTCCATTGGCATAATTGTTGCTTTGATTCAGGATTCGATTCAGGAGCACTTGAGTTGTCCCCACAGCATCGTCCTTGCACGTCTTTCTTAATATTTCAAGAGTTTCCATTCAACTTTTTCCGAGCAAAAATCAGAATTTCACCGGCGCACGCTGTTCACGAGAATCAGCCATTGCAAAAACGACATTCACACAAAACAGTCGTCACTCTAAAACTCTCCCTAAACTAGTCTGACTTCCTTCAACGACGCCACTCGGCTTACTGACTCTGGAATGTTCGTTCTATGCGCTCCTAGTGGCAAAACTCGGTACCACAGAAGCTTTGCCGACCAAAAAATTTAGTCCGGTTTCTTTTGGGTACCCCCTCGTAAAATGACTTGGCATGTTCCCCAGCATAAAATTACGAATTGAGATGAAGCCCAAAATGTGTGGGATCCATAACGATGACCTTTCGCCCCGAAAATGGGCATTCCGATGACCGCTTGTCGCAGGGGTTCCGGATAATGTCAAACGATTCATAGTTTTGTGATGCATACGTTTATAAAACTTGTTAACTGACATAAAGAGGTATTATACCGCATTAGGGAAAGTGGCTGTAAGTATCAATAGTATTACAAAATCGCTGTGATAGACGGCGCTGCTTGTGTCTTAGAAGGGATGTTTGCGCCGCAAAGGAAAGATCCACGAATGTTTGAATTTCCGCGAAGAAAAGATCCGCGGATGTTAGAATTTGTTCTTCTCTTAAGTGGACCACTGTGACAGTGTTGGCGGAGAATTTTTCTTTCCAAGAAAATTTACTCCAATTAAAATTTCTAGATTACAAGCATCAAAGTTTGTGCGTAGTTTGAGCCCTCTCACGTATTTTAATCTTGATCCTTTTTAGGTGTCAGTCTTATGGAAAAGTGACTTCTTGTGCACTTCGGAAGTAAGTTTCCGAAAAAATTCTATGCTTAAAGGGGTGGAGAGACCAAATTTGTGGTTGGCACGTCCTTTGTTTCAAACGTTTCTTATTGTTCCGGGAGGCGCGATACACACTCGAAGATATAATCACAGTGAATAATTTAATATCTCATCTTTAGGTGAACGATTTTCGGTTTCCGTTTCTGAACGCCGAGTTGGACAGTGACGTCACTACCTAGGGTGCTAAACTTCTTTTGGCTGCGGCTGTGGCTGTGCCCCGCTCATCGTACGTCACTGTACTTTGGTACGACGTCAGTAAAACTTTGGTTTATCTACCAGCGTAGTGACGTCAGCGTTAATCGCGCTGGCGATGGGTCTAGATCGTGAGAGTGAGCATTTCGGTAATCTTTGGAACCCAATTAAAATATTTTTTAGACGTTTGTTGTGTCCAACACATAGCAGTGAGTGCCCTTGCGTACAGAGGAATCTCATAGCAGGCTTTTTATGGCCTCATAATTTGGTGTCTCCTCCCCTTTAACAGTTTTAATATATTTTAGCTTAACCTACAGCAGCAGGAGAAAGCAGAAAAAAATACTGCGGCCTTAAAGTTAACAATGCTTGTGAAAAGAATTTCTAAAATCGACGCATTTTTTCATTTTCCTGAGCCAAGAAAACAAAAAAAAATCGTTGCATGGCTTCATTAATAAAATCATAACAAACAAAAAACAAGTGAAACATGCTATAAATAAAATTTCTCATTGTACCCTGTTTCACGTTCCATTTAAAAAATTTTCACTCCAGCCATTTTTTTTCTTGTTCGCGTGAACTTCAAAGGGCGCTCCCGTGGGGAAACAATTATTTCCAATCGCCGCGGTGGCTCAGTGGTTATGGCGCTTGTCTGCTAGCACGAAAGACGCGGATTCAAACCCGGCCGCGGCTGTCGAATATCGATGGAGGCGAAATTCTAGATGCCCGTGTACTGTCAGCGTACGTTCAAGAACCCCAGGTGGTCTAAATTTCCGGAGCCCTTCACTACGGGGTCTCTCACAGCCTGAGTAGTTTTGGGACGTCAAACCCTATAAACCAAACAGAACAATTATGATTACACAAGTCATTAAAACAAATGAGTTAAATCTCACCCTTCGCGCCACAAGGGGATATCACAACTGTGTAACGGTGTAGCGCAATTTGTTCTTGTAACGATCGAGGAGCGTCATCCAGTGCGCTCACAGATCTGTGTGGCGCCAAGGAGAACACGTCACATCTCATGCTGTAAGCAAATAAAGCAGTAGAAAGTGACGCCATGGTAGTTGACTGCTTTGCGCGGCCTGCTTTTCCGCGCACAAGACTAGGGATTGGTAAAGGTTTGGTTCCCATAGACAGGAGCCAAAGTCATCCAAGGTTTCGCCAACAAGCCCGAAAAAACAGGGGCACGGAAACAAAATGTATTGCCAAGGATATTACTAAGAAAAAATGTTTGGAATCATGCAAATATCAGCGAAAATCAATTAAAGAAATGTTTCTTCCGGCAGGATATCTACAACAAAGAATGTAAAATGTCAGTTTGCAACATAACCTCACTAACTGGTGCCTGCAAAAACAAGAATACAGCGAAAAAGCATCTTGGGTTCAATGTAGATGGATTTATTGGTCGCCTGCTAAGCACATTTACTGCAGGTAGAAAACTTCCTTAAAAAACAGCTTAGAAAGCTTCCTTTGGTCTTGTGGTCATAATTATGTTCCTATTGTTTGGAGGTAATGAAAAAAAAGAAGTCCATGCGGCTTTTTAATTTGCATGCATCTTCACTGCCTCAATTTTGTACACTGATGTAAACACACCTTTTCTTGTTTTTCTCGCTTGTCGCGTGTCCCCAAAGAAGTGCAGAAGATGAAGCCACTGCACTGGTGCACTCTGCGACAGTCGTGAACATTGCGGGTGCCCCGACTTGCCACAGAGAGCGGATGGCTCGGCGGAGCTGTCCGCTACACGCAGGAATGAGACCCCCGAATAGACGGAGAACGTTCGGAGGCAGAAAGGAATTCTTCAACGAGTACGTGAGGAGACGTGCCCGACACGTTGCTGTAGCCAGAAGGTTTACACATAAAACAGATGAGCGGAGGCAATAGGCGCGGTTGTTTGCTTAAGCTTGGATGCTAGTAAGGTTCTCTCTCAGGAATTTTTAAACCTGTGTGCTTGAAGTGTCCACGCTAGTGCGACACAACTGCTGTAGACGTGTGTGCAGTAGCCATGCTTAGGCAGTATGAAAGAGCGTGCCTAACAAGTGCTGTGTGTCTGGAGGTTGCGTTAACTACGCATCCGAACCAAATTTCCACGTAGCCGCCGCGGTGGCTCAGTGGCTATGGTGCTCGGCTGCTGACCCAAAGGACGCGGGTTCGATCCCGGCCGCGGCGGCTGGAATTTCTTTGGAGGAGAAATTCTAGAGGCCCGTGTACTGTGCGATGTCAGTGCACGTTAAAGAACCCCAGGTGGTCGAAATTTCCGGAGCCCTCCACTACGGCGTCTCTCATGGCCTAAGTTGCTTTGGGACGTTAAACCCCATAAACCAACCAACCAAATTTCCACGTGTCTGCTGTACCCGCGAGAACAAGAGCTGGAGACGACATGGATTCCTGCAATTACCGAAAGGAAGTTCGCTCCATCGACGGATTCCAGAGTAACAATGTCCTGCTTTGACGGCGAAAGCCTTTAATGCCTCATCGTTGTCGACAGAAGGTTGTCAGCAGAAGCTTGTCAGCAGAGGTGTCACGCTTTTGACGGGTGTCCATCGAGATATGTGAGACAGTTACTGCGCAATTTCCTTTCCTCAAATACAATTTTTCTTTTCTTCATTACGGACCCTCTTTATCTTTCTTCTTTGACTCCCACTTCCTCCCTTTCTCTACAAACGGATGACAAGTGTACACCGAGATATGTGAGACAGTTGCTGCGTAATTTCCTTTCCCCAAACACAATTTTCATTTTGTTCATTACGGCCCCTCTTTGTCTTTCTTCTTTCACTCCCACTTCCTCCCTTCCTGAACGGAGCGGTTCAGCTGTCCACCAAGATGACCGAGAATTACTGCGCCATTTAATTTCCTCAAAAAGCGTTGCGTTCAAAGGCCAAGGCGTCGCGCCGAGCGGGTGGTGGCGTTCCGTGGACTCCCTGGCAGCCCTACAACACGCTGTCGCGTTCCGTTCCTAACGGTGAAGGTTAAGCGTCATTAATTAGCAGTTAATTAGTATTTACTCATAATTTAGTAATTATCTATTAATTTGTAATTTGCAGTTGCTTTGTAATTAATCGTTAATTCTGTGTGATATCATCCAGTGGTTACGTCACCAGTGCCACAGAGGCAGTCAAAGAGGTGCGGAAAACGCTTTCGCCTCTACGCACTTTAGACAAAGTGCCCCATAAATTTTTTTTATTTTTGTTCCTCGAAGAATAATCAACCATGTGTGCATTAAATTGCAGTAGGATTTCACCGGCTATTTCTCGAATTTTGATGAAGGCTTTTCTAGAACATGTTAGCAGCATCCTTTTACTCGCACGACCAAAAAATTCCTTTCTAAGTTTGCGAACTTCACTTCACGGGAAGGGAGATTTTTTGGGAGGATTGTCATGTAGACTGCGCTACCAGTCATAAAAGTAACCGGTGGGTGAGGTGCATTTCCGAAGTGAGCGCAAAGAATCAATTGGAAAATCGCCTGCGAGCTACTACCTGTTCCCATTTCCTCCCACACACTGTCCTTTGCGTGGCAATAGGTGTGTGTATGCAGCATCGTTTATTCACTCATTTGTTTGTTGTGCGAAATCGCTTACCGTACAGCATCAGAGTATGATCAGCGCCTACTGCGCATGAACGTGTCCTGATCACAGAAACTGGCAATAGCGAAAGATGACGCGTTTTGTCGTGGTTATAGTATGATAGCGTCGGCTGGCTGTGCTGCGTATGCACGGGGGTCAGTTTCATGTGCGTTTGAACGCGTCGGTCCTTATAAATTTGTTTTTTCGCAGCACTACAACTGGCTGCCACGTGCACAGTTTAGCAGACGATAGATGCATTTTCCTCACAGCTTGTAAAGACTACCGGTGGGCAGCAAACTATCAATACATGCCACTGTGCGCACAGCGCGTCTCAACACATCGCACTGCTTACGCATACCACGTACCATTTACATTAATTTGCTGCATTACGTGCGAAAACAGACAAAGAAGCTGATCACAGTCGACGTCGCGTTGGTCTTGCGATGATTCAGTACAATCAGCGGTGTTGCTGTTTGAATAAATTAGTATAACAAGCGACATTAACACAGCGACTCCCATGAAGCAAGAGAGCAGGGGTAGAAATTTGGAACAGGAAATTAGCGGATGCGGACGGCTTTCCGATGATCCTCTGCGCTGCCTCTGCAAGCACACCTCACCCATTCTTCGCTTGCACCGCCTACAAAACAGCGTTCTATAAGTTTCCCGAACAGCCCAAGTTATTTTCCTTGAGATGGCACCACACGGGAGCTCTCAGAGACTGGGATAATTCGTCTGGATGCTACTGCAGCTGAAAGACTCCTTGCGCACCCTCTGCAGACGTTTTGTTCCGATGAAGAAAAGATGCAATACGGAGCCCAAGCCGAGTCAAACATCCGCGAGCCAGTCATTCTGCGTTGCGGCATTAATTTGTCAGCCCTGGACGCCTTACATTGGTGGACGTCGTTGAAGGCGGCGCATCGTAGATAAGATGCTCACTGGATCTGAAAACTGATTTTCCGCTTACCTTGCAATACCTAAAGACGCCGAGAACAGGGCTGAGATTGAAGGTGTATGTTCCTTCTGAGGCGAGAAGTAAGAAAGCTGCCACAGAATTCTTTGATAGCATCAAGATTTGGGACACATTAGATCTGGCTCGCGAGGCTTCAAATGATTGTTCATCAAGAAATAAAAAGAGGAGTAACTGTCTGACTTCTCAGGGGAGGTGCTATGCTTGCATATTTTTTTTTACTCAAAATTGTATTTGTTCTTGATGCCATTCCGGTTTCGGTTTCAGCATCCGAACTGTGTCTGAGACGTGCAAGGAGTGTTTGGTGAGGTCAGGCGTAAAAACCGTGATATAATCGCTTTCACATAGTTTAGTTCACTACAACTCTGAAGCCAACCTGATAATAGAGCTGGAATAACAGTAAACAATGTATCAGAGGTTACACTGCAGTTCTTTCCCTGCCTCATGTGACCTGAACACTTCTCACACGTTTCTGCCACCGCTTGGTTGATGAAACCGCAACCGGCGGAGCATGAGCGAAGAAATTTAATTGCACCTTATTTTGTGGGCCGTAGGCGAATACCAGACGGTGGTCGAAGTATTCTAATCTCTTATCCATCATTAAAAAGAAGAAAACGTGCAACTAAAATGCGGTGTCTATTGTCCACTAATCAAAGCACGCCTTGCTGATACGCAAGAGTGGCACGGGGCTAAGAGTTTGTTCCCTCTGAAGGGGGTGACACTGCGTTTCTCAGCATTAACCTTAGGAAACCTGAGCACATAAGCAAATACTATTCGATGCATATTGCAGGCTTTGTGGCGTTTGTTGAAAACATCGCTTTCTTTCGCAGTAATGAAGAGAAGTCCGGGATTCGCATAGGCGTGAGGACAAGCGCGTTTAATGCACACAGGTACGGACCCACTCATCCACACCCACGCAGAAGTAAGGCTTCATTTTTGCCATTAGAGTGGGCCGGCGCGCCATTGTCTGTGAACACAAAGGCGAGAGTGTGCGCTCTTGGACAGACCTTGTCCATCGTGTATGCTCTAATGACTACCAGTTCAGCTTGATTCCTTGTTACTGCTCCATTTATTGTTTTTCGTGAAGTCACATAATGCACTGCTTGCTGCCGTTGAGAGTTTGTTCCCGCTGGAACAGGTTGTTCCATGAACAAGTCCGCCACAGAAGAGTGTCGAAAAAAGTTAACCACCAAGGCTCTTTCTTCTGTCAGTTCCCCGTTGGTGACAGGAAAACGTCAAGCCCGTCATTCGTGGCTCCTGTGATTTGTGCTGCTGGAAATACATATAGGGCAAAACTAGGCGTAAACAGTTCTTCACAAAAGAAGACGCGTTACTCGTCTGCAACTTTAAGCCAGGAAATGGCAGTTTCTTTTATACTCGTGCTTCCAATTAGAACATTGGAAACAACTCCCGCGCTTGCCCAAGTCGCTGTTCTCATTTGTAATGAAATTTTCGCTTCTGTAACGCACCACCCGTCCGCCAACCCCGCAAAAAATTATGTGACCCGGACGTGATTCGAACACGCAACCTTCTGATCTGGAGTCAGACGCGCTACCGTTGCGCCACCGAGTCGGATGGCGATGTATGCAACGCAGCTTTCTTTTCAAGGCTGCAAAGAGAATGCTCCCTTAATGTCACTAAGGGTCGAAGAGTTGAGGTAAAAGGAAAATTTTTGGAAAGAGTGTAGTGTATAGAAAGCAACTAAAAGACAATTTTGAACGGAATGTTGAAATCTGGTGAGTACAATTTCTTTTTTTCCGCATGAGAAGAAAGAGGAAGGCGCTACCTTCTTGAAAAGGTTGTTCAAGCTGTTGACGAAGTGGAAGTGCTTTTTATAAACCAGTGACATCACTTTTGTTCCTAGAGATGCAATAGTGTGGGACTTATTGGAAGCCCTCGCTAAAAGCGGCTTGCAAGGGAAGAGGAAAGGTGGGGACGGTTCCATATGCTTGGTAATTTTTTTAATTGGTACCCCCCCCCCCCCAAAAAAAAAAAAGAAAGAGGTTAATTGCGGTTCTGCAAACGGAAATTTTTCAGTAGGTGGGAGGGAGTGCTGGTCCGGCAGTGTCCTTTAAAATGCGTTCTTGTCCTGCTACCATGCTCTTTAAAATCGGTGCATGGAACCACTGGAGGCTGATGTTTGAATCGTCGGTGAATATAAAGTAAGAAGTGTTCAGAGAAACTCGGCAGCAAGCCGCCGCGGTGGCTCAGTGGTTATGGTGCTCGGTTGCTGACCTGAGAGACACTGGTTTGATCCCGGCCGTTGCGGTCGCATTTCGATGGAGACGAAATGCTAGAGGCCCGTGTACTGGGCGATGTCTGTGCCCGTTAAAGGAAACTAGGTAGTCGAAATTTCCGGAGCCCTTCACTGCGGCGTCCCTTACAGCCTGAGTCGCTTTTGGACGTTAAACCTTCATAAGCCATAACTCTGCTCCGACGACACATCCGACAGTAGCTCCATTGCATTTCAGTGTTGAGAGTAATGTGATAGGTTGATATATCATGACACTGTTAGCGTTTGTTAGGACGCTTGGAAGGCTCTCACTGCGACATATTTGTACATATAGTCAAGGTATTTTTCTTTTTACACTCCGACTGTAACTTGTGGTGCCGAGGATCAAGTCAAGTTTCGCGGAAATTCTTCGTTTACTCTCGACGTTTATCTTCGTTTTCGCCTTCGTTGTGCGATAAAAGACCATTAGCCGCAACGGTACAAAAGTTGTCACATATGCAAGCCCGTAATTTGTGGGTTCTTGTTTGTCCACGAAACAAAAAAGTGGTAGGGTTTTAACGCAGTTAAACGAAGTTGACATTGAAAAGCATGTGGTCAGGGTGGTTGGCTCATGGTTTTGTTTTGCTGGGTCGCCGGCGCGTTCGGCGACGACATTAGTACGATAGTAGTATGAGTTGCTGAAGACTACGACGTGCAATACACAGCGCGAGAGTGTCTTTAACAGGAAGCGTGACCGGCTGCGGCGATAACATAGTGCTCTCGTTCAGTGGCCAGCGAAGTCGATCTGTTCGCGCCATGGCGGGTTCGAATCTCAGTCGCGGCAATATTTATTTTATTTATTCATGGTTTGGCCGTGGTCACTGTGAGGGTCAAGGTCAAGCTTCACACAAACTCGCTATGCCGGGGTGATCTAGTGAAGTAGTGCTTTCACACTAAAAAATCTTACCTCATCTTATCATCGTTTAACTCATGTCGTTCGTGCGAAATGTTCAGAGTTGTGCAAATGCTTGAGATTTCTGAGAATACTGTACAGATTTTCAGAACCTGAAGCACGAAAGCGCCGGAAAACAGGACATGTGGTTTTTCTGAACGGTGGATTTGAGCCGCAGGCACTGGCTGTTCACAGCAGTGCGGCAAGCCACCGGCTACCATTACACGGCTTAAAAAGGAAGCCTGCTAAAGGAAAAGTCTGCGAGAAGAGGCGAGTATGAACATATTAGCGCTGTAGTTTTATGTGTTTGGTGCTGGTGAACTGCAACGAAGGTTATCCATCTAGAAACACAAAAAACTTAAACACACGGTACAACCACCGCCGTAGATGGTGGAGCAATGCTTACTTCTTAGGGTAGTATGTACGCTTGTACTATTTTTAAGATTATCCTTTTTACAGAATACTTACATAACTGACGTTCTCATTACAATCAATTCCCCCATTAAAAAGAAAAACGCAGTAATTCTTTCGCCGGTTTCGATTACTATTGGCTTTTGCTGTACGTGAAACCCTGACCGGAAGTGTTCTGGTGACATGCTTTTAAGCCGAGTAGTGGAGCACTAACGGCACTCCTGATGCTCTGAAATTTTATGAGGTGAGGGAAATCCTCATCCTAACCTTTCGAGGGAAACGGCAACTCCCGGCGTTTTTCTTACTTGCTCGAAATTTACTCAAACTGTCATGGTAAGTCCTCTTTGGTTTTCTGTACCAAATTTCACAGCTTGGCACCATCTTGTTGCTGAAAAAAGGAATATTAAAGTTGCCTATTCCGTGGCCTCAAACGGGACCTTTTTCCGGGCAAACTTCGGTATTTCTTGTCAGTGTTCGTCAAGCGTGTTGATATTCACTCTCCGTTTGATGAAGGACAAATTTTCCCACTTGTTTTTGGTCACTTCAAACAAATCATGATCGAAGCGGTTCCCTACAATCCGCAGTTTACGCGATCAACGCGCCCACGATAAATTTTGGGCCATAACCCGTGACGTCATGGGTTGGTATGCCATGACGTCATTGTTTGGCCAAAGCCCGGTTTTGGTTTCAGTTTCCTGCTTTGTGCTGTTTAGTGCTTTGTGGGACAACTGGACACGTACGTCCCACTTTGTTCCCCACACTAAAGGGTTCGTAAGAAGCAGTGGGACGCAGTATTCACACTTATGCTGTGCTCCTACCTATCTTAAAATTTTAATTATTTGTGTAAAAATGGCTTCAGCCCCGTCCACTCGCTTAGATGGCGAGTAAGACCTTGAGACTTCGCTCATTTTTGGGGCCCGTTGCCAGTTTTTACTCACCTTCTATCCGGACCTGAAGAGAATCAAAATGCCCAGTGAGAGATTCCTTTTTTTTCTGCACCAACATGAACGAGACGTGCACTTGTTCCGAAAATTTAAGATTACAGATAATGAGAGGAAAGCATCCGCCGCGGTGGCTCAGTGGTTACGGCGCTCGGCTGCGGGCCCGAAAGGCGCGGGTTCGATCCCGGCCGCGGCGTCTGAATTTCGATGGAGGCGAAATTATAGAGGCCCGTGTACTGTGCGATGTCAGTGCAGGTTAAAGGACACCATGTGGTCGAAATTTCTGGAGCCCTTCACTACGGCGTCCCTCATAGCTTAAGTCGCGTTGGGACGTTAAACCCCAATAAATCAAATAAGATGAAAGCACTTTTTGTTTACTACACTGAAAATGGTTGAATTTTTAACGACTGAATATTAAGCTGTAATTCTCTAACATCGAGCTTGTTCTTCGGCGCCAAATCTTAGAAGCCTGTTCCACTCGGCGGCCGCTGGCTGATCGGGCACGTAGTATTCTTGTCGGCACCACGTGCCTGAAGGCTGAGTACATCATGAACTGCTACTCTAATTGGCTAAATCTTAGCTAAACCTCATTTTTCTGTAAAAAAAAAATCTTGATGGTGGGACAGACAGTTGGCTACCGGTTCCATGCATTACGTATCTTGCCCAAATTAATTTATTTTTAATTTTGGGGCAGCTGATAATAAACAGTATGTTCTCTAATCCAGGCTGCCCTTGATCTGTATTTTGTTTTTGTTTGCAGCGCTGCCCTGAATCTAAATCTTCGGTCCCTTAGTTCAGTTGAGACATACAGCTCTTCAGTACTTTCCGTTTGAGGTATTATTTATAAACCGAATGAAACGTTCAGACACCAAAACGTGCTTTCTCACTGTTTGAACACGAGAGCTAGACACATTTCTTCGGCTGAATAAAACGCTAGCGCCACTGGTGAGCAATTCAACTGTCGCTGAAGCGGCAGGAAAGGCAAGGATAGTAATTAGCAGTTTGGAGCGCGTAACTTCGAACTCACTTGCCGTCGCTGCAAACCTAGCGAAAACCATCAGTACAGATGTACGTTTTTATTTTTGAACAATGCTGTGCTCATTATTGCACATAATTCCAAATCAAGTTTTTAGCAGGATCTATCTCGCTATCAATCCAGCAGTAAGTTTGAGAATCCGACCACTGACTGCACAGATACCACGGCTACATAGCACTAGAAGCTGCTGTCTTCCATCGCACTGACCAAGGTAGAAAGGACGGCATCTAACGCCATCATCGCAAGCACTGCTTGAGCCTAGCGACCTGTAGCAACGTTTCTCCTCTAGCACAGTCTTCATGGAAGTGATAATCATAGCTCCCAGTGATCAGAATGAAGCAACGACTGTTGCGGCGACACGCTAAGAAACACGCGCACAAAGAAATATGGGAACAAGACGAACGCATCGAGAAACTGTCACAAAAAGCACAACAGCCCTGCCGAGTTTAAAGGAAGAAGCTAAGAGGTAAAGGCTCGTGGACTGAGGTTGCAGGTCACACCAGGCCAGCGAGCAATTGCAGAGGTGTTCCACTAGATCTTTGTGGGAACACTGGCTAGCTCTCCGACCGCTTGGCCATCAGGTTCTGTTGGTCCACCGCGCACCTGACATCGCACAAGACCTAGACTTCAGGAAGAGAGAGGCCTTCCTCTCTGGCAGAACTTTACAGCGGCACTTAAAATATCTTAAATTAATCATTTCCTGATGCTAGACTATAAGGTAATTCATTGCGTCCTCTAAGGACGTTTTCTTTTCTTCTGTACGGGTAGGTTGCTGCGTTGCTGAGAAAATCGCAAATGAAAGTTCTCAACGTTTGATATGTTTGTTCATCGAATCTTTCGGGCGGATCACACGCGATACTTCTGAAGGGCTGTAATGGTGCTTCACGTTATCCACCTTTTCTTTCGTGAAAATCAGGGGAGTCTACAACGTTGTCAACGCCAATGAACCGAATAAACGCCGGAAGCCTATTGCTTCAGTGCCGCCTTTCTGCCACAACGAGTTGTCAACGCCAACACATGCAGCGCACATCTCTCTCTCACTGCCACGTACCTCAAAGCGCGATTGAGGTGTCCACTCAACCTGAGGCCCAGTTATGCGCCTTTCTCTTGCTTTCGTGACTCTCTGGGAGGGTTCACGTCCCCCTCTTGATTTTGTGGTGTAGGACGCTATTAGTACCTTCGCAGTAAAAGCATTTACAGTGCTCAATACGGGCCTTGGTGCAAATGGTATCGCTGCAGGCGTTTACAATTCACGCCTACTTTGTTTCTGCTTGATGTCCGCTTGCGTGCAAAGCAGAACTAATAAAATTCTGCGCTGAGAGGCGTCGCAGCGATAAGCGTTGCCCTTGCCGTCAGTGAAAAATGGGTACTCGTACTCCACATGCCCAGCTTTCAGGGACATGTACTACTTGCGCCATCTGTCGGCAGTGGCGGCGACACGGCGCGTAACTGAATGGAAAGGGGCACAAAAAAAATCGTAAAACGTGAACAAAAGCAGCTACAAAAGATGACCCGGGGATTTGCATAGTATACACATGGATGAGGAATGTGTCGAAGTTTCAGTTCTGTGATGTTAATACTCAAGCTTCCCAGAGCGTTTGAATATTATACGATGCTGCCTATCAGAGGGGGCCAAATTTTGCCCATTTTTCCGACTTTAAAACTGTATAGCTCCGTAACACAGATAGATATCGAAGATGACCCTCGGTTTTAGGTACCATAACATATGCTGTTTAACATGGTGCGTGTCGATCTATCATTGCTTTGATCCAGGAGCTTCCCGAGGCCTTTTTATCTGAAACCTGGTATTGACT
Organism: Amblyomma mixtum; assembly: GCF_055824585.1. NCBI lineage: Eukaryota > Metazoa > Arthropoda > Arachnida > Ixodida > Ixodidae > Amblyomma > Amblyomma mixtum. The sequence goes on from NC_143014.1 coordinate 294,848,777, forward strand.
AACATATGAAAGATGGCGTCTGGTAGCTAGTTGCGCTGGAGAAGAGATGCTATGAGAGCCATAGCTCGTTTGAATTAGCTATTCTTGTTACTTTGGAAGAGCGTCGAGGCATTCAAACGACCGGCATCAAAAAGTGTTCGTGGATATAATGAGTGTTTGAGTTTAATACTTTCATGCTGATATAAGATTTAATATAGCTTTACTCAGAAACATTCTGAAGCTGTTCAGCTGTCACCGGTCATAACATATAATTATGAGTCTAGAAGCAGATGGCCTCCGTTTAGGTCATGTTGTTACTGTCGCGTCCATCTGTAATGCTTTTAAACTTGTGGCTCGCAGCGTTGCCGGAATATAACGAGTGGGGTTTGGCCTTAGGGTTCCAACCTGGGTTCAGAACCTTTTTCTTTCGATCGATTTTAACAGGAGTGCTCGTTTCAAGTGGTCGTTCAAGATCACCGGGTGGTCGAAATTATTCCGAGGCCCTCTACTACGGCACCTCTTTCTTCATTTCTTCTTTCTTCCTTTAGCCCTTCCTTTATGGCGCAGTATCCTTCACACCTATCGGAGAACACCTGAACTGCGCCATATCCTTTCCGCAAGAAAACAATTTTTATTTTTCTTTAAACGTATGTCCATTGACATCCTTTGACCTTGCTTTTCGCGTTTTCATAGCATTTTGAGGAAGATGAATTTTGAAAGCGAGCTGCTTGGGATAACGCAACTGATCTCTTATACTGGTAAAATGGAATAATTTATTGCTTAAAATGACTACAGCACAGCCTCATAGGATAGATGTAAACGCTCCTCAAGCCAATGACGTCAGATGATTGATATGTCATCGCGACTAATCCTGTTAATCCGTGGTTAATCATCTTGCACCTGCCGGCCCTCCTTAGATATCACTGTGGGAGTTGCGGGGAAATTAGCCATGATATCATGATAATCGGCCGTCGTCATTCGCTGGAGGGTCTGCTCTGACGGGCCTTTGACGCGGCATGCTTGGGCTGTAGCGGACTTAAGCGCCAACTCCAAGGGCCCTATCCTGGGCGTACGCGCCCAGCGTCGGCGCTCTTGGCGTACGCCAGAACCGGTCTGCTGATGCGCACTGCAGGAGACGCCAGCGAACCTCGGCGGGGCGCCAAGGTTCCGGCTTACAAGCGGGGTCCGATTTACAACAATAGGAGGACCGCGGGGCTCTCGGTGACTCTTTTCTTCATGGTTTGAAGCTCTTTTAGGTTCCCTCCAACTTTCTTCGCGGTTTAAGTTGTCCTTTAAGCGCCCCCTTCTTGATGAACCAATGAGAAATTCCGCCACAAATACAGTCAGAGAAAGAGAGGAGGGTCAGAGTTTTGCACAGGGCGCCGAATAATGCAAGGCCGGCCCGGAACACAGCCGCTATGCCCACATTTCAGCAGAGGCGAAATGCAGCAACGTCCGGGCTATTTACCCCAGGAAGTCGAATTAGTTCGAAGCGCTCCAGTGCGCTGTTCCCATAGCCCGTACTCAAACGAATTTGCATCGATTTCATTATAGGTATATTTCATTATAGCGGAACAAAAGAACTAGAAGCTAACATGAATAAGCAATAAAAACAGCCACGAATTACATGCCATGTTACAAAGTCAATGAGTAAGCAGGCAGACCATTATTGCATGCAGCGGAATGCAGAATGTCAGCAAATTACCATGGATGATGGGTAAGCCTTCGTAACGATGACACTCAGTTGATGTGATCTGTTACGTTTGCAGTATAATTCTGATTTACTAACATAGGCGCTTCATATTCGAAGCACTCGAGATTACATTTCGTTCTACTTTGCCCCTTAGGGGAGGAACTCGAACCATTGGAATAGGCCTATTTTCATGACGTTGCTGTCAACAGCCTTGCGCCTGTCACGTTAGCTGCTAGCAGGTGCAGGAGGGCTTAAATCTTCGTCGTAAAAATGCAATGCGCTTTGACAAGAGCAATAGTGGTGACATAAAATATTTTATTATACACTGTCTTATGCAACATTTGGAAACAAAATCTGTGCAATCAGAATCACCTCGTGTGATTACTTTGTGTTCATGTTACATATACAGCCTGAACGGTGCACTTCAAACGTCAGGAATATGAATATAACTAAAAACACTTCACAGCAAAATGGCATATAAAAGAAACAATGTTTCACAAACGAATAAAAGGAAGGCAAACTTTCACATCGGTTGACAAAAGAAAATCAGTCACACAAAGAAGACGTACAAATGAACATAAAACAGCTCATGGAATGAAGTATTGCTGTTGTCACTTTTCTTGAGCCTGTTTGTGCGCATTGTGCACTCAATGCTAGTGAGAGATCTACGCCCGATACGCGCGAACAGTTTTCTTAACTTTGGCACAATATTTTTTCCTTCCGCGCTGCAGAACTTAAAGGCTGATGTGCATGTTCCTTTTCGAAGCTCCCCACAATATTTCTGTCTAGCTGTACTCATTTCGTTAAAAATCGGTTTTCCGTGCTCTGATTAGATAAAAGAATTTGCTTATGCAAAGACAAGCCACAAGATAATTTTAAAGGTGACGACGGCAATACTTACAACACACACATAACACATTTATATTACGCAAAAAAAATTGCAAAGGCCAGATATGGGAAGGACACACTCGCATAAATCAAATACACTACTTTTAGTATACACCAAACACTCCTTTAGGGGCAGGTTACATGCGGGATTAGGAACACACTCTTCATCTTCAAGCATTGATGCACTTTCTAAACCATAGGTACAACACAACACTATATACAGATGAGAAAAGAGCAAAACTAAAAGGCACTTCTCTCACAACATAACTGTTATCTCCTCCTGTGGCCGCAATCATTGCTTTTCTCTTTTTTTAATTAAAAGTTGGCGCAGTTTTTCTATAGATTTGATTTTCGTCGATATTCCCATAGCCCGAAGCTCCGTGCGCAATTTTCCTGCATCCATATCGTCTACATTCTGTAGCGGGCTTCCTTCACTCACTTTTTCTTCTGCACAACGTGGCCTCTTCGCCCGTGTCTCTTGAATAAGTCCCTCAAACCAATACTCTTGGTCACGCTTTTTATTCGCCCGGCTTATTCTCGTGTTCTCACTCACTTCAAGTCTTTTCGCCAGCTTGAGGGCGTCAGCGGCTGCATTCCACTTCTTAGACTTTCCTTGGTGTAGATGCTTTAGCACGTCATTTTTTTTCTCTAAACCTTGGCTTGAAAACCAACCAAGGCACTTAAACCTTTCATGCTTTGCGGAAGCGTGGTGCACGAGAATGTCAATGTACGGCGTAACCCTATCGCCACCGTAGCCTTTGCATCCTTGGGCTCCTAATTCTAAGAACATACGAAAGAATTCTGGAGTTTCGCTTTCTATGCTGCGACCTTCAACGTCATTTTCCAGGTGGTACAAAACTTTGCGTAGAAGCTTCCAAAGGAGCATAGTTTTTTCCTCGGTTTGAGGGCTGAATTTCCCGGCCAGTTTTTCTGGCAAGGCGTTCAGCAGGCGCTCACAATCGCCCCCCGATAGTGACGTGAATGTTTTTCCCTTGCTTCCTTCATTTTCTTCCCAGACTTGAAATTTAATCCCACAGTTATTTATGGCGGCAACGACATCCTGACCGTGCACGGTCATATAACGTGGATTGCGGACTTTTTCTCGAAAATCTCTGTCTTCTGCTTCTGAAAGCAATTCATCTACGAGGCGGTTAACTATTCTTAACTTCATATGCAATAAATCAGGAATTATTAAATCAGAGTCGAAGTGGAACAATGGCACGTTTTTCATGCCGTTCGCCTCTGAGCAGCAATCCTCTTTCATGTTCTCAAGCGTGCTGATCAGAGAAGGTTCATTAAAGCTGCTGGTACTTGCCAGAACTGAGGATCTTGTCTGCGAGTTCGCTCGACAAAATGGACAAGGATAACATTATGTAGCAGACTGCAGACCCTGCACAACGAGCAAAAACTTCAAATCTGACCCTAGGCAGTTGTGAATCGGAACCCCGTGGTCCCCCACAGATATGCTACCCCTTTGTGCGACACTGTTAATTTCTTTTATCAAATCCCGAAATGCCTCTCTTACTTCAAAATAGCCCTCTGAGATCTCCGCCACACCGAGAAGGCGATGGAGGTTATGGCTTTGTAGCTGCCGCGTTTTGCAGATGATGACGAATGATAGTGTTGTCCAGGTAGTGCGTCTACTAACAACACAGCCATCACCCTCTATCTTTACCAGGAGTGGCTCGGTGGACAGCTCTTTCATGCTCACGCCTACATCTCTACCTAGTTCTCGCGCAGCTAACGCCAAGTCTTCTTCAAATGAAACCTGAGCGCCAGGTGAGGCACCCGGTGTCTTGAAGACAGTTATTCTGCTATCCATGTGCTCTCTGTAAGAATTTATTAGCCTTATGCTGGGCATATTAGGAACGCTAGCGGAGAGGTGCTCCCAGAAAACGTTGCTCACAAAATGTGTGTCTAAGTGGGCTGCAACCTCACGCAAGCTTTTTTTGTTTGGAGAAGAAAGAGAATTGTAGTTAACTTGACCATTGCTGCAGAAACCCCTTTTGATATTGTAATTAGAAATAATTTCTCCATTTTCTTTGAATGTTATTTTATGCAGCAGGCCCTTTAGGTCAGTTACAAGAAGCTGGCATACATCGAGGCCGTAGCTCTCCAGTACAACTTCAAGAGCTTGAGTGATGGAACATCCAACAGCATTAAGCTTTCTTCGGTCTGTTTTCGGGCACCCCTCGCCGACCATTATGCCTTTGTTCGGTAGCACTGTAGTTTTTTCCAATTTTAATTTTTCATTCTGCAGCTCTAGGTGAAGAAGCTTAGCCTTATAGGCAGAGATGATGTCTCTGCGTTCATTTACTACCTTTTCTGAAGCTGTTTCTACTCTTTCGAGCTCTTTTTGTAGAGCTGAAATTATGATATTTTCTATGGATTCTCCTGCCGTCGTTTCAGGAGGGCTACATTGAGACTCAAGTCAATCTTTATGAACCTCTTCTTGTTTAGGAAGGACGCTTTTGCGCGGCCTGTCAAATTCCTGTAGTGCCTATCAGCTTTATTGGTCAGTGACGTAAATTGGTCCTCAAAATATTTCCCCATAATGGGAAGCCTCATATTCGGGGTAAAAATGATTGCACAGTTTCAAAGTACGTCTTTCGAAGAAGGTCCTTCTCGTGTTTTATCTTTATAGCTGTCTCATTGGTGAGCTTGAATGAGACACTGCAACTGTCGAAGATAGCAGACAAGATTCTATTTCTATCTTGCGTGGCCATTTCGCTGAACTATAAACAACAAACTAAACAAAATTATAAGATTTGACGAAAAAGATGTAAAAGCAGTGGCGTATTGACAGTAGCACTCAATAAGCTGTACAGGTCACACGTCGTACAAAACAAGCATAAACAACAAGAAAACAAAACAAATAGCACAAAAGTAGAGCTCTATGGGATATTACAATAATATTACATTGTGCCAGCAATCACCTTTGTCACGAAAAAAACCTGCAAGGTTTCACGAGGAAACCCGCAAGGAAACCTCTTGCAGGACTTCTGACGTGTTACCCCGCCCTTAATTCTGACTGGAAACTCAATAGCAACAGAGTTCCCAAGTTTAGTTTCCCGTATCGACGATGCAGATGGAAGTCGGAGTCTGCAAAAGTCCTTTTCCTCACAGAGTAGCCATTTTTTGTCTAATGGTTGTCCTTTCCCGTGAAAAGCCCACCGAAAAATGTCCTGGTCGAGGTTCACCTTCAGGAGTCCGCTTGATCGGCGGCAGTTGGACAGCTTTTTCTGAATTTCATAGACGATCTCTTCAGAGGCAGACTGGAGGCGTCGATTGGATGGTTTCCTTGGTGATGTGAACTCGCGCAGACAGGCCTTGTTGAGATTCCTCTTAGGCTCCAGGGTACAGTGCCATTTGGAGTACCATCTCCATTGGATTGCGCTAAATGAAAGACAAATGGAGACTTTTTGTCAAGGCTCTAGGAAACGATTTCATTATTCTGAAGATAGCGGGAAGGGGGAGGATGGGTGAAACCAAATCTAAGAAACTGAAATTTTGTTTGTTTCGATAGTTATTAGGTTTATAAAATCCACAAGCGCGGGTGAGCCTTATTACGAGGAAAATCTGTGTTATGTCAATAAAAAAATGCTGCTGCTAATATTAAGCAGCAGAACGTTATCAAGCGAAATGCTAATAGAAATCTTCCTTGGAATTTTGGAGAAAGATTAATAATAAATTGAAGAAAACTGCATTTGAGGTGATACAGTACTACACAAAATGTTGTGACCGACAACAGAAGCGCAACAAACATGTTTACAATATCTTTACAGCAAACAATAAGTAGATAAACTTGGGCATTTTCTAAATGACACGGTGTTCTGCTGCTCGGGGTATAGTCCGGTGTAAAGTGGAGCTCGTGCATTTGAATATAGAAATGCCGCGTGCACATATCTTCGTAATATTTGCGTGCACTTCCTAAACCCTGTGAAAACAGTCACAAGTATTAAATTAAATGATGCGTGAGCGCAGTAAAGATAAGTGACCCTCAATGTTGTTTTCACCCTTACTTGAAGCAGATCATAATATCTTGCGAAATTATTTCCTACTATTGCGTTGCCGTCATTATAAATGGAGTGAGTTTTTCATAGTGCCTTTTTTTAACAGTCTGAAAGCGCGTTACTTAAATTTTAAGCTTAGTGTTGCAGATGAAAAAAATTTTCTCTCTTTACTGATAAAGTTGATGGCTGCAAAATCAAACTACAGGTAATGATTAATTCTACCCAGCAGTGCGTCAAAAGTATCCAAAGGTTTTAATGTTACAATATTAAAACAAAAGAGTTTACGACTTACCGTTTTGGCGATGACTCTCTCGACGGAGTGGTACATCTGTTGCTTCCAGCAGGAAAGTGAGGCTGTAGTTGCAGGGTATGGACGAATGTGGTACAGCATCTCGACGGCGCTGTATTTATAGCATGCCAGCCGAATAGCACGCCAGCGGGCAGGCTGACACAAAGACAGCGTCAAGTATCCGGGGTCACGTGGCAAGCTCACGTTCTTTCCCCTGTTGTCACAAGACGCCTGTCGTAAACTAAACATCACATCAGAACTGAATTCCTGGAATTGTGCTTTAACTTATGACGAACAGGTTGTCGTGTAAACCAACGCTTTCGTCACCTAGTTTACACCCCGGAGAGAGAGCGTCAAGTATCCGGAGTCACATGGCACGCGTACGTTCTTTACCCTGTTGTCACAAGACGCCTGTCGGAAACTACACATCATGGCAAAGCTGCATTTCCGGAATTGTGCTCTAACTTATGACGAAACAGGTTGTCGTGTAAACCAACGCTTTCGTCACTTTCTTCATAGCAGGGAGAGACCTAAACCTGGTGTAACCAGCGTGATGTCAAAGGGGGGAGACCCGATGGCAAAAAATCGCCTACTTTTTCTTCGAAACTGGCTTTTCAAGTGAAGAACACCTGCTGCCCATCCCGGTCAGAAGCCGCATGCTTTGCGAGCCAGACCAGACACACGTGCGCCGATGACGCATGCAGGCAGAGGACTATTGAATGTTGACGTTTCCCAGCACACAAAGGCGGCTCTGGATACACCTCAGAAAGGGAGGAACGAGTGTTTGGCATGCTATGGCGCAATTGTTACGTGGTGCGGGGGCGACCGGTTGCGGGAGGTACGGGAAGGGGAAGAAGCTCTTGAAGGAGCTTGACGAAGCCTTGTGTTGTAGGGAGTCATATGATGCACTCACTTGTTCTCTACCTTTTCGTTTCTTGGAGTTTCTCCGCAAATCATTAACTTGCATGGCAGAGAAAAGTAGCAGTGAGGCAGGTTTGATAATTGCATTTCTGGGAATTTCGCTCAGTTCATTTGCTTTGAGAGAGCTAATAAGCGGATTGCAACGGTGTAAAATTCGGAGTGAAATTTTGGTCTCGTTAAAGTGTGTTCTAAGTGTACCTTTGAAGGTGCGCACTGTAGTGCACACGGCATGAAGGCAGGGCTTTCGCCTTTTAGTATTATGCGTGTACTACGACTCAGTCAGGAGTCTCTTTCAAGGACTTGTGTTATTCTGCCGGGCAACAGTGCTGCCGAAGAAAGTTTTGTTATTTTGTGGTTGGTGGAGTCTGGATGACGGGTAGCTCCGCTGCGCTCCCTCGAGAAGTTCCGAAAGTCGCTCTTGCGCTGATTCTATTTTCAGCTTTTCGTTTCACCAGTGTTTGTCGTCGGGCGCTTGCCACAAGGAATTTCGTTGATTATGCCACTTTCTCTTGAAGGGCGATCTTTTGGCTGGACGAGGAATATTAACCTCATGAGAAAGAGGTACACAAATAAAATTAGCACAATGCATAGTCGAGTGCGCCGTTGGAGAGGCATTTAATGGATGACAATACTTTCGTCTTGGCCGCCGCGGTGGCGCAGTGGCTATGGTGCTCGGCTGCTAGCCCGAAAGACGCGGGTTCGATCCCGGCCGCGGTGGCTGAATTTCTTTGGAGGAGAAATTCGAGGCCCGTGTACTGTGCGATGTCAGTGCACGTTAAAGAACCCCAGGTGGTCGAAATTTCCGGAGCCCTCCACTACGGCGTCTCTCATAGCCTTAGTCGCTTTGGGACGTTAAACCCCATAAACCAAACCAAACTTTCGTCTTGAAGAGCAAGTCGTGCGCCCACATAAAAAAGAACACACATAGTCGAGTGCGCCGTTGGAGAGACATTTAATGGATGACAATACTTTCGTCTTGAAGAGCAAGTCGTGCGCCCACATAAAAGAGAGAACACACACACACAAGCACACACGCACACACGCACACACGCGCACACGCGCGCACACACACACACACACACACACACACACACGCACGCGCGCGCGCACGCGCACGCGCACGCACAACTGTTCCAGTCCGTCCTACAGCTGGACTACCACACTGCAGTAATGCATGCGTTGTGTACCGTGTTTTGTAGCAATGCATAGATACCGAGCGTTGTCACTACAGAAACATTTATGAATTTTTCTCCTTGCGCTTGCATTTCGTGCTGTCGCCCAGGATGTCGTCCGTGTGACGTACACTTCAAGCGATACCTCATTCAGTGGTCTGCTTCCTCTCTAGTCAAGCCTCCAAGGGCGTAGTGAAGGCTCGGCTTGACTACATGTTGGGAACGCTACTCTGTGAGATGAACGTCGCTTTTCAGGTCCGGGGTGCTGTTTGCTTCTCTCTATCTATTGCTTCACCGCAATAGATTTCCCGGCCCGCTGTCGCTTCGTCGTGGCGTTTGTGGCACCGGACGAAAGTGCTTCACAAAATTATCTTCCTTTCGCACTACTCGAGCTCCTTCCTCTATTCCCATTGACGTTGCCAACTCCGCTTTACTGTGGTGCCTAGGCCGTCGGTTTAGTGTTTGTCTCTTGGCTCCATTTGTAGTTTTTTTCCCGTGTTGCTTTTCTGCCATGATACAGTCGCTTCCCACCCCTCAGCGTGGACCGCTAATTCTTCCATACGTAAATGACTCCTAGAGACATGCACTGGTAACTTATGATGACCGTCGAGCAACGTCACACAAGTTTATGGTTACACACTTAAAGGTTCGAAACACGATGAAACTTAAAATTATTGCAGGCGTATTTTTTTTCGGGAGCTTTCTTGCGGCGAGAAGAAGGTGTAGCCTCCAAATGCATTTTTGCATTAATACAAGCCTGCCTAATATACTCTTGGGCACAAGTGAACAGTGTCCCACAAAAAAACAAAATATATCACCTCATCGCATGACCGGTGGGTAGGAAACGAGTTTCTCGTTTTCCTTCACTCTCTGATTTCTGCTTTTATACTTTTTTTTGGTTGATGAGGCAAACTAGCATGCTCATATATTCCTCAGTCATTGTAACTATAAAAAGCTAATAATATTTCTCTTATATTCACCCTTCTTGATTCCGCAATATAGCTATTTTCTCAAAGTTCAGGATTCAGGCGTACCTTGCGATATTTCTTCAACAGGCCACCTGACAAGGCGTCGATATGCAGATGCACGCTATGTGTGCACTCGGGCTACCATCACTGGGTCATGCGAATAGATGTGAAAGGTTAGAGACATAGGATAAGTATGAATAGAATAAACGCGCGTCGCAGCCGCATGTGATGAGCGACGACGGCGGCTACGGGAAAAGCCAAATACGCGTGCACTCCCCTAGCATGTGCCTTCAGCTTTTTTTATTTCTTTATTGCCGCGCTACCTGTTTCCGTCTTTTTATTTTGTTTGTTTGTTTGTTTGTTTGTTTGTTTGTTTGTTTGTTTGTTTGTTTGTTTGTTTGTTTGTTTGTTTGTTTGTTTGTTTGTTTGTTTGTTTGTTTGTTTGTTTGTTTGTTTGTTTGTTTGTTTGTTTGTTGTGTAAACTGCTCCTCTGCAAGGAACTCTGTCAGGCGCGTCTGCCATATACTGTCTAATGTGGGTGAGTATTTCTCACTATGCAAGTTGCTTTGCCTCAACAAAGCTCCAAATCTCTCGCGGCGCACAGAAGAGGCCGGCTAGCCGGCCCGACGATTAAGGATTGCTCTTTAGTTTTTGTGACGATTAACTCGTCCCCACAGCGGGAAGTAGAGATGTGCTACTACCGACGCATTGCGCGAGTGACTTTCGGAATTGAATGTTTTTCAAGACATTGGATACTTTAAAGAATTTTAAAGGCTAGGTTTGCCTTCGATGTTGACGGCGTCCAATTTAGAGTTCATTAATAGTCTTTTAAATGAGCTCTATCACGGGCATAATGTCCGCATTGGCGCAAAATACACCTGCACGTACCGCGATGATGCATCTTTAACTGTATTTAAAAGAAAAATATGTACAAAGTAGAAAAAATGCACTCGGTTGTTTGTTGCAGCCAACTAAATAATAGTGAACATCCTTCACGCCTGCAAACACACATTGATGGCAGTGTATTGACAAGGAATCACCGTTCGTACTCTTAACGTTATTGTTATGATCGCGCCGCGGGCCATTAATGCAGCAAATGGTTTTATCATTCTTGCAGGAGCATAAGAGAATGAATGCAAGCATGCAGATTCTCAGATGGTAGTTCTATCTTAAAATCTCGAATATAATACAGCCGGCGACTCTTACTTCTTTTTTTCTGGTTCCAACGTAATAATTGTCTGGAGCCTGACACTGCGGTCGCAAACATGCTACATATGCGCAGATGAGAAGCGAATTACACTCCGCGTAATTAGTGTAGCAACGTTGAGTCTGTTTTAGGCAGGTTATAGTCCTGCATGTCCTAATTTTGTCTACACGTTCCGTTGTGAAACTATCCTACACATACACCAACTGTAGTGGGAGACCGAGACGGGCAACCATAGAGGAATGTAAAGCAGGAACACGACTCATGGCCATGCGGCTCTTATAATATTGTTGTAACACTGCAGTGAGTGTTCTGAACAACTCTCCGTCCCGATTATGATGTACAAGCCTCTGTAGTACACGAAACGTGGCGAGGCTGCCCGCTGCTAAGTAAGTGGCCAATCACGACGACGCTAATGACGTAGACCAGGGGTCTCAAACTCATTTTTGCCTCGCAGGCCGCATTTACACACTTATTTCTTCCTCGACCTAGTAGCTGGAAAGGACGCAACGGTAAGAATAAAAGCGGTGTATTTGTTTCACCAAATGAGGAACAAAGCAAACATCCATCAACCACTTGCCATGCGTTTGGTGGTCATCTATTCAGTCGCTCGTAAAGTCGGGAAAAATTGTGGACCACGGTAGAGTTTTTCGAGTGCCATATCCAAGCGCTGGGGCGTGGTCCCGAATTCAAGTTGCTGCCGCGACATCTGATTCTGTTCAGTTGTTAGCTGCCTCTCTTGTGTCCGCATCTTGATGCGCCGACTGAACAAAAGGTGATGGCAATTGGAAAAGCCCTCGAAGCAGAGAGTGAGCCAGATTAAGGATTGTTGGTACTCTCACATACGGGGCAGGACGCTTCGTCACTCCGCCTATGACCGCCATTCTTCTGCCGCCTCGTACACAGCTTGCATAGAACGGCGAATCAGCACGTACGACATTGCGAAGGCAAAATATTACCACCCTTTGATTTCCACACTAAGCATGCTTAGCCATGGTGATAAATCGGCTGGTTACAAACCATGAAGAGCGATATAGATGCATGCTATCGGTAGAAAGGTTACTAAGAAGGTACGTGCATTGAGCGTTTGTAATAAAGGGCAACGTATTTGAGAGGTGTTTGAGATCCCTGTTTGAGCAGAAGCCAAAGAGCACAAAAAAAAAGGGATTCACCGAGGACAAAGCGGGGATGCAGGATGGAGGGCTACCGGCCTAGGAGCAGTCGCCCGCCCTCCTAATCAAGGCGAGCAGCGAAATTATTCACTGGCTTTTTTTGCTTTTCGTTACCACGTGTTTTTGGCTTCTCATTTTGTTGTCTTCTTGGCATGAGCGCATTTACATTTAAGTGGTCTCGCTTTCGTCTCTTTTTTCCCTTTCGTTCTTGTCATTGTTATTGGAGTTTTCCACCCTCCGACTGGGTTAACAGTATTCCAAATAAAAAAAAATTGGCAGTGGCTTAGCTCAGCTATGCCAAGGTATGCGTAGCGGGAGGTACGGTATATCCCTTGTTACATCTAGTTGTTTTGCTTGTTGTCATGGCTACGTGTTAGACATTAAAGACGAGACATGTGGTGAAAGCGGCACGTCTTATTCAACTTCACTGACTGCCAGGAAGACGGCCCGGTGATCCGCAAAGTAACACGCGGCCGTTCGGCCGGGGACGAGTGGCGCTGGCCGCTGTGGCGTCACTCGGCAGCTCCTCTCGGTCGGAGGCGCGCGCCGCACCAGCTGCACGGCTGTGACGTCATTCGGCTCCTCGCGCATGCGCACAAGTGGCGCCGAAGGCGGGTGTAGCTCTCGCTTCAAATTTAAAACTACACTGGTCCCTCTTTCTTCCTTGCTGTTTATTGCTTTTTTTGTCGGATGCACTTAGCTTCCAATAGAAACTGGCACTGGCTTTTCTAACAGCGTTTTTGGTCAGACCAGGCGCCTGCCAGTGCTCGCTTCAGTGAACAAAACTGCCGATCGATCATTCATCAAGCATGCTGAGAACCCGTGCCGAGTAAGTCGGAGATACGACTGAAAGTTCACTCGCGACGGCTTCGATGTTTATGCTGATCATTGCTTTAGCAAAGTATGTATTTCAGCAGGTAAACAAACTAGTGTCTGGATTTCACTCAAAGCTGATAAGCGCTAAATCGGTATATGCCTTACACTATATTCATGATATACAAAAGGGCAGTACTAAACTCGTCGCGCCTCCGGTTCTGCACCTTAAAAGAAGAGGCAGAATCGTGCGAAAGGCAACAAAGTTGAACAACCATGCATGAAATTAAACAGCATTTTGGAAGAGGCGCGTTTAGCTTGCTGATATATATATGACCAACCTGAAGTTAAGGTTTGGTTTTTATTTGCGCTCAAATGCACGAGCACCACACCCTACAGTGGCACTCGCGGAAAACGAGCTCCTCCTCCTCACCATGCCGGACCGACTCTGAATTTTACCGCGACTTGTAATGACTGATGTGTTTTAAATTCTGGCAGCAAAGAAATGCTATAGCTTATGTTTGGATCGTGGTCACTAAGCATTTTCGTTATCTACGCCAGCTCGGAAGAACCTTGGACAGCCACGGCTGTTGTCCTTGATACAAAAAAGGCTAAAAAACCCGGGGTGGTGCGAACACACTAGCTTCGCTCGGCGCTGCTTTAGACCACGCGGCCTTCCTTGCTGGCCGTCACTTCCTCTCCGTCACTCTTCATGATTCTGAAAGCCGTTCGGCAAATCCGTCTAACAACTGTATCTCAGGAAAAATCCTCCCTGCAAGGCGGTCAAGGATGCATCGTTCGGGGAATTCCACCAGAAACCTCCAGCTGACACCAGACACCGCAAAGGGAATCGAAAACGCGTGTCGGGGAGTGGAGCGTTTTATGAAGAAGCGTCAGGAAACAAGTTGCCGTGAAATCAGCCAGCCCAGTAAATACTCATGTTTATATGTATGCGTTTTCTGTGATTAAAAAAAAAATGGGAGGAGCCTGTGGCGCTGTTCTGTATTCTATCCCGTTGGAACCGATAGGAAGAAATGTAAGTCGGAGAAGCGGTAGGAATAACTTCATTTCAATGAGGGAAGGAAGCTTGTCAACAATGCGAGCATCATGGTGTAAAAGTAAACATCTCATCTGGAAAGTTCGCCACGAAACTTGTGTTAAAAGAGCACTGTCAATACAAGAAATGTTACATTCCGTGTTGATTTTTCCTCTTAGTAAATATTTTAGGATGTGTATCTGATAGCCTTTCGCCCCCTTCAAAACGCCCCCTTTATTTAGGATGCTCGTCTCTGGTGCGGGGGACGAGCTGGTGATGGTAGTTTTCGTCTTGTGTGTTGTTTGGTTGGCGTCTATGTCTCACTTTAAACTTTGCTTCCCCAAGCAGACAGATTTCTATCGAATGCTCTCCTGTAGTCAACAGCTGTTCTGTAGTAATGCATTATTGAGTATGGTGTTCGTACCGCCAGTTTTTCTCTCTTTTTTTATCGCAGCGGGAGTGAATTGAGGGCTTACGAAAAATGTCTGATAACAAATGGTTGAGTAGTTGACATATGATTCAGGCATGACCAGATTTACTAGTGTAATGAACACACCCCTACCCTGGCTGTCAAAAAGTACTAGTTTTCCTCTCGCGTGATGAAAGCACCTTTTTTTGCCGCGCAACCTGCCATTAATGACAGCGAATGCAAGCAGGTGCAATTTTTTTAACACCGAAACAACTACGCTGTAATATCAAGCACCACGTCTCGAATGTTAAGACTACTACACCTCATCCTACAAGACGAATGGTTAATAGTGCTCCACTCCTCGATCGGCAAAGTATTGCTTAGCACACTAAGAGAACCGTCAATCAAATACAACTGTAGCTTCAAGAAAGAAGATTTCGCTAAGACCAGTTCCGAGTCACAGAAGTTCTTTTAGTACTTCTGACTATCGCCTTCGAGTCGAACATCGGAGCGAAACTGACTGCTCTATAAAAACAAAATACTCTGACTCGTTGACGCGTATGTTCCCCTCTTACGTATTCGCGGTGATGCTGGAAGACCGTGGTATTCTAATGCACTAAGGAGACCATCGCAAAGAAAAAACGCCTCTACCTTGAGGATAAAAATTCCACTTTTGGTACTAAATAGAAAAAAGTAATTTACAAGTCTCATCGAATGCACAGGTTTAATAAGGTGCACTAAAAATAATTTCTTTCACCAGGACCAGCCCAATATTTTCCTTAGTAACCATAAGAAATTTTGGATCCTCTGACGCCAAGCACAAACCGTTCAAACAAAACATTACTGATCTATCAAAATGGTTCATCTCTTCCACCGAAAATCGTTCACACGTCATGAATTCATATTTTTCGTCCGTCTTCAACCATGAACTCACCCCTTCCATCATCTTACGATTTAGATTTTTATCAGATGCCCTCCACTCGCATCGCAACGGAAGGTATAATGAAAAAAAAATTCGGAGAGAACACTCAAGCGCCGCCTTAAGGGCGTGACGCGGTAGAGTAGTGGGCGCGACCGTACTAAATTTCGGCAGGCATTAATCGATTATCGCAGGGAATAAATGATATATTCCACATCAGTGGCCAGCCAGTACTTTGACCAGTTACACATTTTATTTTTGTTTTTGTTGTTCTTGCCTCTTACAGCCTGTCTGCCAGTCTGCTTTAATTCAACATTGTATCGTGACCTTATCGCATCCAATTGTATTGTATTACATGATGTTGCATCGTATTATTTCTCTGCATCTGATGTATTTTGTTCGCCGCCCCTCTCTTTTATGCAATGTTCCAACAGAGGCACTTAAGGGCAAAATAATGATGATGAATGATGATTATTATTGTGGCTAGGCATCACGCTGAGTACTGTTACTTGTACTACAGTGAACTCAAGTTGTGCTCTCTTCAGGCATAATCAAAGGCTGCTAGGCGGGTTATATGCGCAGGTTTAAGACAAAATTTGTTTAATATTCTTTAGACCACGAAAACCATGCACGGGAGTTGTTTGGGTTACTTCGGAGAGTCGTACCGGGTGAATTGTATGTTTATTCCGCCAGCCTAATTTTAGAGCGCAGCTCTTAACGCCTGTTCGCGGTTTCAGCGTAACCGCTGGATAGGTATAGTGGGGTCCAGGTGGCCGCCCTATCGCAGGTGGCACCGACCAACCTGGGGCAAAAGATCCTTCTCGGCCTCTTAAACTTAGACAAACAACATATTTGTTTCAGCAAAATAAAGTGAAATGTCGTGCGGGAATACATATATAGTATACATCCTTACGGTGTCGTTTTACGGTTTCGTTTATTTTTTTACCTTGGACTAGTATAATCGAACAAAGAAACGCAAACAACGCTACAGGCATTTGTTTGATAACTACGTCAGAGAACCAAGAAACTGGCTCATGCTCTGTGCATCTTGTTGGGAGAGCAGTGGTGGTTGTGTCTACTTACAGGCGGGATTATCCTTGCTGTGGACGGTCGGCAATTGCTCCACCCGAGTCCCTTAATTCAAACAATGTCTCTACCACTGTCCCCTAAAGCCAGACTTCCTGACAAACTTGTGAAGTGTTTTTATCACTGCTGGCCGCTCAGTTCATGAAAGCTCAGGGTACATGATGCGAGGGACGGCGTCCAACAGAACCTTCAGTCTGCTCAGATTGCATGGAGTGTCTCACTGCCGTGACGAAAAAATGTGGAGTGCAGCATTCTTTGTGGTAGTGCCAGTTCATGTCAGATAATTTAAGCTCCAGAAACCAAGTCATTTGTTTATTTACACAACACTACAGACCTTTTGCTTGGGTCCAAGGAGCAAGGGCAAAAAAAAAAACAATTAAAGCGCAATCAATCAGAGGTAAAAACCATGCACCAAAAATAAAATTAAAGAAGATGCCAATACAGTATCTAAAAATCCACATGAAGTGGCTTCAAAAAGTCACCAGCGGATATCACGCTCTCAGGGAGGGTATTCCAATCGGCAACCATCTCCGGAATAAAAAGAAAACTTAAAAGCTTGGTTTACTAGTTTGGTTTATTAGGGTTTAACGTCCCAAAGCGACTCAGGCTATGAGGGACGCCGTAGTGAAGGGCTCCGGAAATTTCCACCACCTGGGGTTCTTTAACGTGCACTGACATCGCACAGCACATGGACCTCTAGCATTTCGCCTTTATCCAAATACGGCCGCCGCGGCCGGGATCGAACCCGAGTCTTTCGAGTCAGCAGCCGAGCGCCGTAACCACTGAGCCACCACGGCGGGGCAAAACTTAAAAGCGTTCGTTTTTGCGAAGTATGGCGCTAAACTATTATCGTGGTGATGACGAGTTTTACCATTTCAGGAAAATATACATTGGATCATGCCGATGAAAGAGCTGGTTCATTGATCC
Source organism: Amblyomma mixtum (assembly GCF_055824585.1). NCBI lineage: Eukaryota > Metazoa > Arthropoda > Arachnida > Ixodida > Ixodidae > Amblyomma > Amblyomma mixtum. Next base: position 294,866,266 of record NC_143014.1, read on the forward strand.
GCCGCAAAGACAGGCGACATCAATTACAGAACCAAGATGGTACCTTGACATTCCGCAAATGATTGCTGAGATTGACGTTTTGGAGGCTTCCATTGCGTTCGCCCAAAAATTGTTCTCCAAACATCCGATATCCCTGCTTTCAGCGTCTTTGATTGTTTATTTCTTTTTTTTATAAATTTTAGTTTGCCTTCTAAGCACGGGTCTAAATCATGGAGTTCACTAAGGTGGCACTTTGAGCTAGTTGGTATGACAAGGCGAATATATACGGCGCCGGAGAGACATGGCACACAGTGTGTCACTGCATGCTGTTTTTCCCGAGGTGTATCTCTTCTCTTACAGCTCGTCAGAGAGAACCACGGAAAGCATTCTCGCATCCTTCTCAAGGGCCGCTATCTAGCTAGCGCTTTAAGACAAGCCTTTAATGCCTCATACTGTCGTCAGCAGACTTGTCGGCAAATTTGTCCGCGTTTCAGCGTCACTACTCAGAAACAAACTGCGTCGAGGCTGGGAATCGAGCCAAGGCCTTTGGCATTTGGACGCTACCACTCCGCCACGAAGGCTCAAGGTTTGAGCTGGAATAAAGGCGCATCTAGTGAATGCATGGGTTTCATAAATAAAATCAAACAAACAAAGAAAATAAAAAATAAGGAAAGAAAAATAAAAAACAATAAAAGAAGAAAAGAAACAAATATAAATATAAAAGGAAACAGGAAAATAAAAACAATGAAAATAAGAAACGATACAAAAATAAAAAATGTGAAAAATAAAAATACACAACAAAAACAAACAGTGCGCCAGGAAAGGCTTTCCCTTTGCAGCACTTTAGAGATCCAAAGGGCCCTCTGAATTTTTTTCAATCTATGCAGCGTCCTCGCCCCCTCAAGCACCTACCTAACAGGCACCTCCAAGATCTTGCCTTTTCCGGCCCCTCTCTTTCTTCTCACTGGGCGCCTTTAGGCCCAGCGGAAGCTTCAAGCATCATTGAAACTTTTCTTAGGGTGCCGCCGCGGTGGCTCAGCGGTTATGGTGCTCGGCTGCTGACCCGAAAGACGCGGGTTCGATCCCGGCCGCGGCGGCTAGAATTTCTTTGGAGGAGAAATTCCCGTGTACTGTGCGATGTCAGTGCACGTTAAAGAACCCCAGGTGGTCGAAATTTCCGGAGCCCTCCACTACGGCGTCTCTCATAGCCTTAGTCGCTTTGGGACGTTAAACCCCATAAAACCAAGCCAAACCAAACTTTTCTTAGCCCCCGAAAGCCTTTCCTGCTCCCCCTCTTCCCACAGTGCGGAAGGTATTCCGAACAAAGGTTAGCCCGACCACCGAACCCAGTCGCGGTGTTCCCTCCCGCCTGCACCGCGTGCGGCTATGCGAGGCAGGAAAGGGGAAAAGAAAAGAGAGAGGAGGAGCTCAGGGTGAAGCGGCCCGTGGTGGCAGTTTGCCGAACTAAACGGCCATGTCCCGCAAATCTGGGCTTGGAGAGAACGTAGATCTTTTCACGGAACTTTCGTGTGGATTACAAAAATCCGCCAAGCGGTCTAGCATGTGATAATGTCACGACAACGGCGAGCGTTGTCGCCGCCATTTGCCGCCATTAGAGAACCAGCTCGAGAAACGCAGTCGCCTAACCACCCTCCTTTTCACCCAAAATTTCCGATACTCCGGCTGCAAAAGGTTATATCAGCAGTGGCGCAGCATTTGACATCTAGAACAGTATCCACGATGGAAAACAATTGTGGTGCAAGTGCGCTCTATACGTCTCGGTTTCGAGCACTGGCATCTGTCTACGCGCCCTGCCATCCGCAGCTGACCTTGGCTCGGCCTAGAGGTGCGTCTCGGCACTTGACCATTTCGCCATAGGAGCATGGCCTCATGCCCGTCACGAGCTCTGATGGAACCACATGGAAAGGACTCCATATACCTTTGATAAACCTTTGTTAAAGCTGACCTTCATACTTTCAGATCTACTATTACATGCACCTGCACAAATGCAACCGATTTCGACGGCTCAAGAGCGAGAACGACAGTGCTTGAGCGGCAACCCGAACAAGCCATGAGGACCGCAAGTGCCGCGGAGAGTGTGGGGCTCTGACTTCACTGCGTACAACGACTTCACGACGCCCGAGTCGTCAAATCGGAGGCAAAAGACTCTTCGCATTTTCGGCGGCACTCTCAGCGCTGCTTCTCTTGCTACTACCCAGTTTCCTGGTTTCTTGAAGCTGGCTTTCTCGCTAAACATTACATTGAAATGTGGAAGCTTTACTAGCCCCATTTGGCGAAATTCCGTAGGCGACCGGCGTTGTTGAGGCCGACATGGTCCCAAAATGATTGCGTCATCCCGCCATCTGGAAGCGACACGCACGCGCTGCGCCGATGCGCCACTGCGCCGGTGCGAGGTAGGTGCGGCACTCCGTCTCGGAGTCTTTCGGAAGACCGGCAGGTGAAGAGGAAAAGTAGTGCAGGCTTTGTGATGCCATCTGACGGATCCGTCTGAGTCGTAGTCAAGATGGGATCGCCCGCGCGCAAGGAACTCTCTCGCCACGGCCTCCCAACAAGGCAGCGTGCTGCAGGGCGCTTCGTCTAGAAGGGTCGTTGCCGCCGTGTAAGAATATTTTTAGCGGCTGATACTGCGCCCAAAGTCGCGACCAAATCTTATTCACCGCTCCCTAAGCTTCTCTTGAACGCGGACAGATAGCGCAACGCAACGGCGTCTTGTCTGTTTCCCGAGCTGGCCAAGCGGCGGCGGCCGTACTGCAGGTAACGCTGGATCGGTCGGCGCCGCAGTGGACACGTGCTTGCTTAACTGCGGCAATGGGTGTTTTGATACGGACAGAAATCTCAAGGCCGGTCGTGCATTTCCTCCTCATCGTAAATACTGCTTCCGAAGCCGGGAATCGGCACCGCACTGTCGTGCACGGTGGCAGAACTACGACTGTTAACGCGCGAGCACCCGGAACAAACTGAAACAACCAGTGCGACGCTTCAGTGACAACGTTTGCGACGTTTTGCAGGCTATAGTGCACTGCACGTTTAGTTTAGCGATGCGAAAATGATTTGCGAAGCTGCCCCTTGCCGTTCCTTCCGCTGAGATAATCTTTTACGCCGAAACCGACGACGCTGAGCAGCTGATGACCTCAACGAAGGCTGGAGTGGCATGCACGCGAAAAGATAAAATACTTGATTCTGTAAACTGGACTTGGTGGATGTCACTGCCAAAGAATTGTCGTCTGCCGGCTAAAGCGGCTATGTTGCGCTTGATAACGTTTTGCCACAAAATACTCCACCGATCATTCGAAAGGCGTGTGCAAATTATGCACCTGTATGTTTGCGATAAACGTTTCTGGCGTATTTTCTGCCTTTCATATACGACCCTGTGTTGTCCCATCAAACCGCAGAGCGGGTGAATACTGCTGGAAGCCATGAGATTGCCGACGGAAATTTGCTGCGCTTCCGTGCTTTCTCGCATCAGGAGTGCCTATGTAGGAGGTTATTCAGAAAGTGAAGAATGACACGCATATAAACTACGAAGAGTGAAGACCGCCGTTAGTAGCATCAATTGCTTTGTTTACTGACGTCGTGGCCTCTATACTTTCCAAGCCGGGATAGCTCAATGCCCAGAGCGCTCGGCTGCTGTGCCTTAGGACACGAGTTCAATACGCGCTGCAGAAAACGGAAAAAGCGTCCGTGCACTATGCGATGTCCGCACACATTAAAGAATCCAAGGTGTTGTGAATTAATCCGCAACCCTTAAGCGTTGCTTCTCTCATATAGCTTAGATGTGCTGATTCGTGATGGTATTAACTGCAGAATTCTCATTTATTAATCCGCTGAGGCCTGAATGGTGATTCTATCCAACAAAAAAAAGTAGTCCAACAAAGAGCCTCATGGGGAGACGTGATTTCGTGCTTTCACAGCATTAGGCTCAAAACACATTTAGTCGCAGCTTGATGGTAAATTTTCTGGCAGCCAGGAGGCCAGAAAGGGGCAGCAGTTCTGACAATCACTGCATACGTCTCCTTGGACGATGAATGAATAGGCTTTTCAGAAATGTGCATACGCTCAACGCCGAACTGAAAACGGCATAACAGACTTTTTTCACTCGGGATTACCCTGCGCCAGAGGTCCAGGCAAAGCCGCTGCGGTGGCTAAGTGGTTATGGGGCTCTTCTGCTGAACCGCAAGACGCGGGTTCAATCCCGACGGCGGCGGTCACTTTTCGATGGAGGCGAAATTCTAGAGGCCCGACTACCTTGCGATATCAGCGTACGGCAAAGAACTCCCGGTCGTCGAATTTATCTGCAGCCCTCCCCTGCGGTGTCCTCACAGCATGATCGCTTTGTGGCGTTTAATCCCCTTGAAAACAAACCGCACAGGCCCAGGTTAACATGCGCCGCAGGCTCTAAAAAGCGGCTTTCGATCAACGTAAGTCGGCTAGCCGGAACTGCAGACAGGTACAAAGTACGCATGGCCCGCAATCTCGGCGAGTCGGATTTTGGTCCCGGCTCGGCTTCGTATGTATGCTGCACCAACAACAAACACATCACAGCCATCAGGCACATAGCCCGCAACCCCAGTCCACGGGCTTGGAACGCGCTGCCATGGTAGTGGTAGGTAGAGCAACGATCATCGCGGGAGGTCCAAACCGCAACACAAAAGCCCTGTTTTTGCAGAACTTGTTCGGGCATGCTGCCCACCGCAACACTGAAGCAGAGAACTTAACGTTAATGCATTGCGATGCCCTCTGGAAGCTCAAAAAATCTAAAAATACGCAACCTAAAACGGTGCCGAATGCCGAGAACGCCGCTTAGCCGCACCCGCCGCCCCGCAAGCGATCGACCACTTCGGAGCGCCCCCGCGCCGCAGCGGTCGGTGCACGTACAAGACCGCCAACATATGCGTGCGCGTTGTCCGCCGCGGCGGGCGGTCAGTGTAAACGCCTAAATATGCTTTTAAACCGTGCCCGTTGCCGTGGCTCTCCCTAGTCACCGTGTGCCGCTCGAACTTCCGAACGTGTGCCGCTTTTCGTGAGCAGCAAACCACGCAGACAAGCCACTTTGCAGTAAGCACTTTAATTACACTTTACCACGCAAAAACTAACGCTTTCGCATACCACACGTAAGCAGACATAAGTGTCTTTGCATTTTTCCATCGTTGGACGGTAATCTACCCGTTTTGCTTGACTTCCTACTGCTGTTTAGCATCGCTTTACAAAGGATTCCTTTCGCTGTCGCAAAGAATAAAAAAAAGTCACCTAATACAAATCACATACTGACATAAAAGTGCTGTTTGGCTTAGCCTATTTTATTTTAACTAAATAGGTTATACTATGAAACATTTGTCAGATTACGCGCGTTGTATCTGCCAATTTCCTATTAAGTCGGCCTCGTCCATTACTATTCAGGCGCACAATTTTCGGTAGCTAGCGCTCCCGTCATGAGGCCGAATCGAGTATGGTCGAGCTGTCTATGGCGTCCATAAACGGGCAATCAGTATATACTCACTTGAGATTGATAACGTGTTGCCTCGCTCTACACCTCAGTGTATCTGTTTCAGTATCATTTTTTTTAGATGAAAGCGGTCATCGCAGCTGACGTTAAAAAAATTGAACAGAAATTGGCGGAGAAAACTGAACGGAGATTCACATTACCTTTGTGGTAATGCGAATCTCAGTCATAGCCGGAAAGGGGGAAAATGCTGGCGTGCTGCACGCACGGTCGCTCATTCATTCCATCCAGATGGATAGGCAGAGCAGATGGGGGAAGGAGGTGCAGCGTTGACAGCTTTGAAGTAGCCTCGTGCACAAAGCAGCAGGGGGGGGGGGGGGGGAGGAAATGGGGGGGAGGCGTGCGGGTGAGAGAATGCGACGTGCGCAAGCGACGGCACCTACGATGTGACTGCGCTGAATATTTCCTTGTAGCTGCCGCGCTGTAAAACCGAAACGACAGTTCAAGCCCCGGTGTCTCATACGCCTGCAGGCCCGGAAGCTCAACTGCTCCCAGGAACTCGTCAAAGGCAAATTATTCATTGGACGAGAAGTTTAGTTGCAAGTGCGGCTACACAGAGTTGGCACGGGATCGCACCCCGGGAGCAGACGGCTTCGAAATGGTCCGCCGAGACCGGACAGGGCTGCTGCAGGCTCGACGCCGAGATGCCGGCACTGGAACACCCGTTGAGTGATGGCCACTCAGCGCTTTCTTGTCGGGCTTGAGGGTGGGACCTGCCTGGGGCTGGGCGTGAAGAAGATGGGGGCATTGGTGTAAGAGGACTCTCCAGGGGCCATATTACGCCCGGTGGTTTTTCAGACATGCGAATACCAGTGCGCCTTGAGTGGCTTGCGTACACTGCTGACTATGGGTCAGATACTCGGAGGCAACGCCCGCACTTATATCCGGGTTAAACGCAAAAACTCCCCTGTACTGAGGCTTCTGTGCTGGTTGACGATGGGAATGTGCAGAAAGCTAACCGAAGCGTTGCGCTGCCACAACTCCCATTGCGACCAGGGGCAAATGGTAGCTGGTGCCAAACACAGCTAAAATAAAGGTTGCAGCGGTAGCCTAGATTGCAGCAGTTTCGGGACCGCTTTTCGGGACTGGTAGAGCAGCACAGTGGGCTAGGAGGCATGCAGTAGCCGAAGGCTTGGGATAAATTCTTACAACGTAACATTTTTTAACGTGAAGCGAAATCTAAGCACGCTGGCGTTTTTGCATTTTGTCTTCAACAAAATATAGCTACGGCGGCCAGGGTTAATTCGGCGGTTCGAGGATAAGCTGCAGAATGCCATAGCCACCGCACGAAATGGGCTTTGAGTTACTCAACTGAGAAGACTCGGAAATTTTCACATGGCGAAGGTCCACAAGGCGCAGTGTTGAATTCTTCCTCGACTCGTACCAAAGACTTGGGATCATTATTTTCTCTTTCTCCAAAGGAAACTTCGCTTGATACAACACAATGCCTCAGACTATTTTAAAAAAATTAAATTCAGAGTAATTAACATTAAAAGGGGTCCTAACCGGGATATACGCGCATATTGGCTCGACAAAAGCAGCAAATACTGTTCTCCAATCGCCGTGTTGGCCGTGAATGCTTCCTCCTAAGTCAAATTGCGGCTAGCAATTTCCCTTCCTTTGGAGAGTAATACTGGTGTCACACGGGCACTTTCGATCGCAATCAAGTCAATCGAAATCGAACTCGATGCAGATCCGGCGTTGCAACACGGCGAATTCAATCGCGATCGACCGCGATCCTGCTCAACCATATGGATCACGATCGAGGGATCGCTGCGAGCATCGCTACCAAGCCACACGCCAAGTGAAACAAAATATTGCAGCTTAAACTAAAAATTACTGAGATATTTGTGACAAAAAAGAGCACAATTTTAAAACATTTTTCCCTCGCGGCTCACCCACTTCGGAATAAATACATGTCAGCATACATGTCAAATACAACCAGAGCTCGTCCTGTTCCCTTCCTACTCCGTGTCCCCGTTTTGCGCTCTCATGTCTTTCACAAATACATATCACCACTGGATCCTTCGACGCGATAGCTCGCTCAACTGGTAACGGTTCGCTTTTATTTCGCATACTCTCGCTCCCGCGTACAAGTTTAAATGATAACTAGCCCCTGTTTTTCAGATAATTTGGCGATTTTCAAGCTCTTAGGCCCAACTAAATGCAGTGTGTTTGCCTCGCAAGAAACGACACCTGGCGAAGCAGTTGTCTTGCTTTCAGTAACTTGTTACATTATCTGCTCTTTGCAGCTTTTCTTTTTGGAATGAAAAAAAGGTTCGAAATGCACAGACCCTAGTTATCGGTAATTACGGATGAAAATTTCTTCAACACAAAGTTGTCACTAGATGGGGATACCATTCACGCCTGCCCCTGAGGGATGCCACAGCACAGCCAGCTAAAAGTGTCGTATTTACACCATTCACGGCTAATTTACAGCGAAAGTAATTAAGCTGCTTTTTCTGCTTACGGTTTGAAGTTTTCGCAAGAAAGTTTTTGTTAACGATTGTAATTTTTAATTTATTAGAAATTAATGGCGATGATGATAGTGTGCGCCGCGCCATCTCGTATGTAGCAATCTAACTACCTAATCGGAATCGAGTGGACACGTGTAGGAGCTGTACACCTCGATCGCGCTTCAAACTTCAATCGCGTTCGAGACTGATCGCGGTCCGAAGTGCCCGTGTGACAGGGGTATAACTGTGGGCTGAAGGGTGCGAGTACAACGCTGAGCGCACTCGACAAGAGGCGATTTAAACAAAGAACCAAGAGACGCAGTTACGGAAGTTCGACGGGGCATCATACATGTGTTCTCTGAGCTTCCACAGGGAGAATCAGCACTGAAAAAGAAATAACAAGACAGGAAAGGCGCAGCTATCCGAAATGCACAAAAAAGCGTGCCGCAACGCATGTACTTTCGTTGCAAGGAACTCCGATTAACTTGGCCATTTCATCAGACAGCAGAGGCAACGGCTCCCCCATCGCTCAGAGACTCGTGGCCGTTGCCGCACGGCCGCCAATCGCAACTCGCCACCTTATTGCACATTACGTTTTTCAGGATCGGGAGACGTGTTTGCGGAAAGGACTACTTCGATAGCCACGGCTGTTTTTGCCTAAAAGGCTTGGCGCCGTGATTAACCTCAATAAAAGAGGAGCGCGAATCGATCACCTTCTTTTAGAAAGCTGAGTGACTAAACTCGCCTCAGCTTTCCTTTTTTTGGTTTTACCAAACCAATCTCTTGAAGCGTTCTAGGGATTTCAGTGAATTTCCCGGCCCCTTATTTAGTTGTCTCGCATTAGATTTTGGCAGAAAGTGAACAGTTCACCCATTAATCTCCTGCGGGAGCGGCACCGGCCCAGCCCTGAAGCCAGGGATGGCGGGCCGTGGCCTGACTCACTTGCGTGATAACGTAGCCAGCCCAAGCTAGGTCAATGCTCGAGCTTTGAGTGTCGGGTTCCGGTCGGACTGGGGCCTCGAAATGAGGACAGTGCATTGTTCTAGTCCAGATATGTTCCCGCTGATTAGCTGGTGGGCCAGCAGCAATCGAAACCGCATATAGGTAGCCTGCTGGGGCGGACCAATTTAAATGTAAGCCTAGTTTTTTTAGTACCGATGAACATCTATCACTAATATTTTTTTCTTAAACCTTTAAGCGCTTATCTCAAACGCGGGAAATTAGCAAACCTACCAGGCATATCTGAATTATGAAGCTGCGTAACACTTAAAACACGATGCATGACGTAGAAGAAGACCTTTGCTCTCTACTTTTGGATAACGCTGTTCAGAAATCAAGCACTAAGGCAGGCGGGGTGGGGGAGGGGGGTTACGCTTAATTTGCAGGAATTCAATTAAATTCGGATACTTGTGCTTTGCACATGTGAAGGTGTTGTAATAAGCGCCGGAGCATGCCTCCGTAGCATCTTTCAAGTAGGACTCCGAAGGACCGACACTCACCTCTGCCACCAGGAATGCCTCGTGCCTAGGACCCAGGTCTGACTGCCAGCGAACGCAAGCCTCCGTCTTTGCTTTCTCCTTCCTTTTCTTGTGAACCGCCCGTCGCAGCGCCCTCTCTTCATCACGCACATTAAGGGCGTCTAACAGCGCGCCGATCTCTGCGCACATAATCTTCACTTGTTGTTGACGCCGCCGTCGCCGGCGCTCGGCCTCTTAGTATCCGCTGTTCTCCCACGTCGGGGTGCATCCGTCCTGCCAGAGTACGTGTTCTGAGTCCCAGCCGAACTCCTCTGGTCTCATGCATGACTGGTGGCAACGGGTGCTAGGTGTATCACCTAGCACCCGTAGAACCTTGATGATGGCGACGAGTGTATCACTTGTGAGGAATGCAGTTGCAGTTACCACAATGGAAACTGTTCTGGAGGTTATGTAAAAAGTACAAAGGGGAAAGCCTCCAAGACCACATGGAAGTGTCCGACTTGCGTACTTGCCAGAACCAGAGGGGGAAAGTCGAATGAAAAGTCGAAAAATGAACAGGCATGTGAGCACAAGGCTGAACTATTGCAAATCAACGCCAAGTTAACTGTTCTCTTGCAGATGAAAGAGAAAGTCGACGCTCTAAGTAGCTTGAAAGAAGTTATAGAAAGTCTTGAACAGTCAGTGCAGATGATGTCAGCCAAGTATGACGAGCTTCTAGAAACGCAAAAACGACACGATACGGAAATACAAAATCTGAACAAACGTCTTGAAGTCGTAGAATCGGTGGGATCTGAGGCTGAGGTGGGTCGATTGAAAAGGCAAATAAATGACTTTGAACAGTATGGACGACGCCAGAATCTTGAGATCCATGGTCTGAAATACACTGAGAACGAAAACGTGTTGGCTGTTGTGAACGACCTTGCATTGTCTTTGAGCCTTGAACCGGTCACTGAGAGTGAAATTGAAGGTGCGCACAGACTTCCTCACAGGAAAAATGAGGACAAAACGCCTCCTGTGCTGATCCGCTTTGTCAGCCGGAAAACAAAAGATCAATGGCTAGCAAAAGTAAAGGATCTGAAAGCTAAGCAATCAGACATGCGCCTTTTTGACAACCTGACAGCCTTCAACAGGCGACTCTTGTGGCTGGCACGTTCAAAGGCAAAGCAGTGTGGCTACCAGTATACCTGGCCGAGAAGTGGCAAAATATTTGTCAGGAACAGAACCGGAGAGAATGCAATCTGCATTGCTTGCGAAGACGACTTGGTAAACATTCGGTAGCCTTAGGTTTTCACGCGCGCTGATCTTCTGTGGGAAAAAAGAAACCTATCATGACCTATTTTGATATTGATTCTTTCAATAAGTACATGCTGAATTCTGGAAAGTCTCTCAACAATTATCTCAGTTGTTTTCATTTAAACGCACGAAGCCTGCAAAACAAAATAGATGAAATGGTTGTGTTGCTGTCAACTTTGAGGTTAAAGTGGGATGTATTAGTATTTTCTGAAACCTGGTTTAGCAATGATAATGATGCTCCTAACATTGATAATTATAAATGCGTATCTTTGGTGCGACAACAGAAAAGAGGAGGGGGCTTATCAATTTATTTGAGGAATGAAATCGGCTATGACTGTTTACCTGAATGCTGTGAAATGAATGAAGATGTAGAAGCTTTGTCTTTGTGCTGCGGAAAAATTGTTGTTATAGGTATATACAGACCGCCTTCAGGTTCGGTATCTGCGTTTTGTAACTTTGTTGAAAAAACTTTGGAATATGTCTCTCTTAATAATTATGAAGTGGTTTTTCTTGGTGATATAAATGTTGATATTCTGGGTCAAACGTCCGTTACGAGAAATTTGCTAGATTTGTACAACAGCTATGGATTTGTGAACTTAATTTCCTCATCAACAAGAGTTACTGACAACTCTCAAACGCTTATTGATGTGTGCTTTACGAATATTTGCACTAGTGACGTACCGGCTGGCGTTTTGACATTAAGCATTAGTGACCATATGCCTATATTCTGTATAGTTCTGAGTCAACCAAAACAACACAGGAGTAAACCGGAATCTTCCACATTTAGAAGAATTGATGAAAGCAGCTTATCAGAGTTTCGACGTCTTTGTGCTAGCACAGATTGGAGTAATATTTTAAGACAGGAGGATGCATGCCAATCGTACACAAATTTTATATCTACTATTCAAGAACACTACAATACTGCATTTCCGCAAGCAACGCGCAGAACTCATAGAAAATCAAGAAAGCCGTGGATTTCAAAACAACTATATGACCGCATACAGGAAAAGAACAGACTTTTTTCTCGTTTTGTGAGAGCAAAAGACACTGACATTCTCCGTCAATTCAAAACGTTCCGCAATAAGTTAGGCGCTGACATTAAAAAAGCAAGAAGTGATTATTACGCGAGAAAGTTCTCCATGTCTGATGACTCGAAGGGAACATGGAATACACTTAACGATCTTCTAGGTAAAAATAGAACCAACGCACCCGTCTCACTCCACATTCATGGCGCGAACTATGATGGCGCTGACCTAGCAAATGAATTTAATGGGCATTTCTTATCTGTTTTTCCGCCAAAATCAACTGATGGACCACATCAAGATGCCTCAGTCTATATAACCAGTAAACAAAGTAATTCCATGTTTTTGTTACTATGCACTGACTCAGAAATAATTACCATTATTCACTCCTTACGCAGTAATAGTGCTCCAGGTGTCGATGGCATAGCTCCAGTCCCAATCAAGAAAGTAGCAGATGTCATTGCGATACCATTAGCACATATAGTTAACCTAATGTTCACGACAGGCACATTTCCACATCAGTTGAAAATAGCTCGTGTCACTGCCATTCACAAAGGGGGTGACATTAATGATTTAAATAATTATCGGCCGATCTCCATTCTTTCAGTTTTTTCTAAGATTGCAGAACTTGCAATCAACACACGTCTTTCTCAATATCTCGACAAAAACCATGTCATCTCCAAGCAACAGTACGGATTTCAAAAAAACAAAACAACTGAGGCCGCCTTACTGGAAATCAAAGAAAAGCTAATTGAAAACATAGAAAATAAACTGCTAACAGTTGGCATATTCCTTGATATGAGGAAAGCGTTTGACTCGGTTAACCATAAGATATTGCTTGAAAAAATGCAGTGTTATGGAATACGCGGCGTTCCTTTAACCTTATTTGCTAGCTACCTTGACAACCGATCTCAAACAACTATCATTAACGGTTATTTCATCTGAGATCGGTCAGATTGTGTCTGGTGTGCCACAGGGCTCCGTTCTAGGACCAACGTTGTTCTTATTATATATTAATGATATCGTCAACCTTCGTCCAGCAGACAACATTATAATCTATGCAGACGATACTAAAGTATTTTTTTCAGGGCAAGATAGTAATATTTTGCAAGCAGTCTCCAATAGTTGGTTATCCCAATTGTCTGTTTGGTTAAAATCAAATAGGTTAGAACTTAATGTCAGGAAAACAAAGTACATACTGTTTAGAGCCAAAAATAAGGAAGTTCCGAACAACTTCCAAATTCACTTCGAACAAGCTCCTATAACTCGTGTCAGCTCTACAATGTTCCTTGGAGTCATTTTTGAAGAACATTTACTCTGGACAGATCATGTAAACTACGTTTGCACTAAAATAGCTCGCTCTGTTGGTATCCTAAATAAATTTCGCACAATACTGCCTCGAAAATTCAAGCTACAAATTTATTTCTCTCTAGTCTTTTCACATGTACAATATTGTTTGTTGATCTGGGGAACGACTACCTCAACCAATCTTGTGAAAGTACTTACTTTACAAAAAAGAGCTGTACGAGCGATTGATAATTTACATTACAGTGAGAGCACGGGTCCTTCCTTCCTCAACTATAGACTGCTAACCATCACGGCGGCTTACCACAAGAAGCTTGCTGTTTATATCAGAAACCTTATGAAAGGAAACTGGCAGACTTTCGAGAGCACATATTTAATTGCCCAAACAGTATACAGTCTTAGGCACCCTCAATACCATGCATCAAAATCCCGTACAAACTATGGGTTCCAAAAACTAACTCACATAATTCCTCATACATTAAACACCTATCCATATTTAACAGAATTGTCACTACAAAATATGTCCGAAGTGAGATTTAGGAAAACTGTTCATGAATATTTTTGTTATAGCTAGTTGTGGTGTGTTTTTACCTAATCAGTTTTTGTCTTTGTTATGTTTTGATCTTAGTTTTGTTGTGCTTAGCTTTATGCATGCCTGATCTCTGTTTTCGTTGTCAATATATCCGCTGCTTTTCTAGTTTCTGTTACTTATGGAAACTTTGTACCATTGCCAAGTGCCACTTTGTTTTTTGTTTTTTTACATGGGGAGGGCAGGCCTCTGTCAGGCGCTACTAGGCGCCTTTAGCTTGCTCTCCCTTGTTTGCAGTCTCTGTACTGGCCAAACAAAACCAATAAATGAAATGAAATGAAAGGTCCAGAGCGCTCCCGCTGAGCAGAAGCTGGCCGCTCAGAACACCTCATACTTGAACGTGGTACGGCCCCCTGCCTCTCGTACAGGAGCCCCTGGTTCTTATCAGGCGACTCCTTAACTGCGACGTTCCTTAGCACTTCGGACGGAACATAGCTGCAGGCTGGCGAAGATGAAAAGACAACCGCCTGCTCTTTCGCTCTGGAGATTTCAAATTCAGAGTCTAATGGTGCCCAAGGTGCGGCATTCAAGCCACTGCCATGTAAAGGAGTCGACGTTGCAAAACCTAGGGTATTCACCCGCGGCGACTCCATCCCTTCGCTGTTTTTCGGGTTTCCTGCACAGTAAAAAAATTTGCAGCCTGAAAGGTGTAGCGCTCATGGCTGCACCCTTTCCACACCATCAATTTTTCTTATTTTTTTGGAAAAGGGTGCGCTGAGACCTTAGCACCTTTAATGCACCCATGGACCCTTCAAAGCTGCACGGGTGCAAGGGTGTTTAGCCCCTACGGGTGCAAGAGTGCGTAAGGGTGTACGGTATTCTTTGACTTGTCGAACAACATTCCAGTAGTTCAATCAAGCGTGCTTTTAAAATGATGCGAGCTATTCGAGTTTTCCATTAAAAGACAGCTGCAACCTTGATGCGAGCAGCTATGACTGGAGTCTGTGTTCCGAGAATAATTGACTGATTGACTGAATTGACTACTAATTGACTGAATTATTTTAGCTGAAGTGCTAAGCGTCACCGACTCCAAATAGGGGGTCGCTGAAATGGCACATATAAACTTCGAGAAAGTTTGAGCGGAAGGGTATCTGTTGTTTCAGCCGGCGTCTTCGCTTCGGCGGACGCGGTTGTTGCCACGCGCGTCATTGCACAGCAAGGAGGTTCAGAAACACCGTGGGACACACATCTGTGTATTATTATTGTAGTTGGAGATGCCGTAACGTTAGTGCAAAGTTAGATAGGTCGTCGGCAGCTTTTCGTACGAAATGTTTAGTTCCTATTCAAGAGTGCACCCCAAAAAAGAAATTGATCAGCGCCTTTTAAAGCAATAAAAACCTATGAAACTTTAAAGCAGTCGTAAAAAGGGTGCGACAAGCATACTTTGCACCCTTTTACATAGCCAAAAAAACAAGGGTGGAACTGTAACGATCCCACCCTTGCTATGGGTGCGACGAGCATACTTTGCACCCTTTTGGGAGGGTGCAAGGGCGTGAGTTTTAGACACGGAAATGCACCCTTAAGGGTGCAAATTTTTTTACAGTGTGCCTGTACCGACTGGCATTTTGGGAGCGCTGGGCTGTCGTAGCCGTGGCTTTTGTCACGCTGTAAAACACTCGCGGGATCCAATCAGTCGTCGTGGTGCGTTGTGACGTAGTGGATGCGACTGCGTGGACCGCATGTTAAACGGTGTTTCACCTCTTTCTCAAATACAGCTACTTCGTCCGTGTTCTCCGAACAAAGCGGGCCTCGGGTTGGTTCGTGACATTCTAGTGCCTCATCAGGCCGGTTTGCCTCCTGCGCCAATGTTCCTGCTGAAGTCTCAAGACTGTCGGCTCCTCTCACGGACAGGTCTATTTTTGTCGCGGTTCCTACTGCTGACTGTCCCTCGACACCACCAGGCTCCTCACCTTCGGGCAGTTCGAAGACCCTTCCATGGGAGCGTCGAAGCCGTTGCATCTCCGGTGAGCCGGAGACTGCATGATCAGTAGTCAGCGAAAGAGGCGCCGCCGTGTCCACGTCTGCGCCCTTCGAAGTTGTCTCGGCGGGGCTGGCACAGCTGTCAGGCGGTGTAGCCATTTCCGGAACCAAATATGGCGTCCCTTCCAGCGGCGGGGCACGTGTATTACCGATGGATGTTCTTTCTTTTTTACTATCATTAAAACTAACTTCTTCCTCTTTTCCACCCTCTTGAAGAATTCCTGCCAACGGAATCAGTCACTACACCGTTTAAACATGCCGTTGTAAGGCAGGCTTGAAACGTGCCTGCAATTCGCTACTGAATATAAAATTTTGATGTAATTTTGCGAACAATTTACCAGTAGATTTTGCCGCAAACGGTTAAAGTTTTTTATACAGCGCAGCACTGGTTTCGCAATAAAATTTCAGAAGTTTCGCACGAGTTTCAACCTGGCGTTTAAGGACGTCCGGAAAAGCTTTAAGAATTCGCAAAGGAGCAAGATATCTGGGGAGTCAAGGAACCATACCGTTGCGGTGCAATCAGTTCTCAGAATTTTAATCTAAATCGCCCTTTGAAACACGCTCTTCGGCTTCGCGGAGCTAGAAAGCTTGCTCAGGATCACCCGCTGAAATACGCCATGAAACTGCCGGCCGAAATTTAAGGTAGGGATCCTCATTAACAGTTCTAGCAGGCGGCGGGCCATAGATGCGTGAGAGTAGCCCGATTAAAAGCTCTTTTCGTTCACGGCTCGGCTTAAAATTTGCACCGCACAAACCACTGAAGAAACTACGCGAGGCGCGCGCGCACGTGACACGCGTCAGCTCCTTCACTGTTCACCGCCGTCTGCTCCAGGGCATAACAAGATGACAATAGGCATTGTCGTCTTTCGCGACAAGGCGGCCAAAGCACCTAGTAATATCATTGTAGAAACAGTTGCTCGCGGTTAAATACATTACTGGGAAATCTAGTCCCTTCTCGAATGAGAAACAAGAAGCTGAGGGGCATTAACCCTTTCTTAAATAAGCATCAACACGATGGTTAAACAGAGAATGAGAGTTGGCCATAATAAACAGAGGAAATGTACACACTATAGTGCCCGCAACAAGCGAGCGAATCGTAACCATGAAAATGCAAACACTAGAGTCCGTAACCGGGTTTCAGGTGCACAGCATGCACCACTTCTGGCCGTGCATGGCGCCGATGGGATGCTGTCGCTCCATAGGGAAAGACTTCACAGTCCAGTTCACCTAGCTGTCGCAGTATCCTGTAAGGTCCGAAATAAGACCGTAACAGTTTCAATGCAGGAACGCATTCAATGGGTACACTTTAAGGCGAAACCCTTAAATGCTTCATACTGTCGTGACCTAGACGTGTTAGCAAATGTGTCCGCGTTTCGGATGCATGCCTTATATGGACATATGTCAATCAATAGCCAATCGATACTTAATCGGGTGCAGCACTTGACAGGTGAGTGACAGGACATGATGGATGACATTAGGACAAAGGTAAAGATCAGTTAGCCTAACTAACCTTTCTAGTCAGATCACATAAATAAATACAGCCGAGTCGGAAATTGGTCGAGTTTGGGAATCGAACCAGGGTCTCCGGAGTGCGAGACGAGCACCCTAACCACTCCGCCATGCCAGCTCGATGGTTTGGAATGAACAAAGGCGCGTCTAGCTAATACGGCATCTTCGTTCACTCTTATCTTCCCCCCTTTCCTTACCGCGAGGTTCAGGTGTCCACCGAGATATGCGAGAGAGAGAGAGAGAGAGATACATTTCCTTTCCTCAAAAAACAATTTACCGTCGAGCGAATGGGCGATGGCGTTCTGTGGACTCCTTGGCAGCGTTGCAAGACGCTGTCGCGTTACTCTTAGAGGCAAAGCTTAGCATCTTAACCACACATCAGTGACACAAGCAGCAACACTGCGCTTAAGACTTTCGCCTCACCGCACTTTAGGTCAACTAAGTGCCCCCCTGAATTTTTTCATCTCTCTTTGTCGACGCTACGGTAAAATGGCCATCCCCAACTGGGCCACTATAACTGCCGCGTGCAGACGGAAGGAAGAAACATGTGTCAAAGAGAAGACAAAGTATTTATGAGCGTCGCAACAACCATGTCCTCCACGGTGATTGCTGCAGCAACAGATATCCCCATACCCCCCTGACATCTGGCATGCATGTGATAGGAGCTTGCAAAACAAAACTTGCTCATGTGATAGTTAGCTTGCATTTACTGTGGCATGAACAGCGACAGGGTGGTTAAAAGCCGGCAGTAATTTCGCACGTAGCGAAGTGCATGAAGTGACCAAACGGAGAGTCGTTGGAGCTTATTATTCTTTGGGAACGCGCAGTGTGGCTTCCTTCGCGACGCGTGTTCTGCTGCATTAGAGCACATGTTCGTAGCCTCCCTCGCACGTGCTCTTGTCCGCCTCGTATACGTACAAGAGCTAGCAGTGTCCGCGTTCCTCCTCGAGTGTGATAATTTTTATTGCGAAAGCAATATTACGACCGGTTTCAGCCCTTCGCGTCGGGGCGGCCGCGAGGCACGTTTGACCTTGAAGGGCGGCGCGAGGCGCTGCCCTCGCCGCGCTCTCGCCAGCTGCGGTGTGTACAGAGGAGGCCGGAGAACGAGGACGGGGGGTATAAGATGCGTTCGCTCGCTTGCCGGCTCCATCGTTACGCCGCCCGATAAACAGAAAGGGAGGCTACGTCGGCTTGACGAAGCCAGGAAACGACAACGGGCTTCGGAGACAGATGAAGAACGCGAACAGCGCCTTGCTAAGCGGCGCGCTCAAGACGCTGCTAAACGGGCGCACCGCGCCTCTATCGAAACCGAATCGTCTACAACCGGTGATGATCCCGAATGGAACGCTATGGATGCTTACGCAACCTACCAGGTTTAACCAAAGCTAAACCTTAGCAACTTTTTTTGTGTGTCTGGTTGGGTCGTCGCGTGCATGAAATGCCTAGAAATATGCTTGCGCCAACGCTATCGTCCTCGTTCCTTGCATCCGCTAGGCGGACCTTACATGGAACGCGTGACATAATTAGAAAGCAAAAGAAATTGAAAAGAAACGCTTGCGCCGAGGTGCCGAAGACAGGCGATTATTCTAAGCAGACATGTCGTACATACTACGTCATCGCTGAGTGCTCGCAATTAATGTAACGAATATATGGATTAAGGTTTGTTCACTGAAAACCTTCCTTGTGTAGTAGGACAAAATAAAATTGAACAGTACAGATGCATTTTTGCAGAGGGGAATCAAGGCGCAGCATGGATTAAACAGCTAAATTTAGTCACTATCTTCGACGGCGGATTGGCGTCCGCATCCAGGGTTTGCGACCTGGTTGGTATTATGCGTTGCGTCGTCGTAGATTTTATAGTGTTGGATGTTGATGCACTGCCGGTCTTTGATCCGTAGTCGGGCAAGCCTTTGGGGAGTCTTCTGAGTGCTGAAGGTATAGGCGGTGACGGCGAGCCTATTCGTCGGTGACGTTTGGAAACACGGTGTCGAGCGTGGTTGTAGCCTCGCTGTCGTGGGCAAACCTAAACGGCGTATGAGGAACGCCGTAGTAGACGACTGAGGATCAGTTTAGACCACCTAGGGTTCTTAAACGTGCGCCATGCCTCGGCACCAGTGTACACTACTGTACACTCCCCCTCACACAAGACCAAGACCTCGGATGTCATCCTCCCACGTCGTCTTTGCGTACAACACCGCTGTGCAGGAGACCACCCAGATGACACCGTTTAGGCTCGTCCATGGCAGCGAATCAACGACTACGCTCCCAAACGTCACCGATGCAGCACCTCAAATCCACTCGCACTCACATCCACCCACTCACGTCCACTCACACTAGCATACACTCTCACACTCACATACACTCACTCACACTCACTTCCACACTCAGTCGGATCCACTCACATTACTGTACACCCCCCCTCACACAAGACCTCGGATGTCATCCTCCCACGTCGTCTTAGCGTACAACACCGCTGTGCAGGAGACCACCCAGATGACACCGTTTAGACTCGTCCACGGCAGGGAATCAATCACTACGCTCCCAAACGTCACCGATGAAGCATCTGATGAAGAGAGCATCGACGTCGCTGCCCATCTTCAGCGCGCAGAACAAGCACAACGACTTTCTCGGCTAAGGATCAAGGACCAACAGCGCACCGACGCCCATCGCTATACCATCAATGCCGGCACCACACGGAATACAACCCCGGTGAGCGTGTGTGTGTGTGGATGCCCATCGGCCAAGAAGAGCTGATTTGGTCAACAAGTCAGCCACCTGGTTTGATGAAACGCCGCAGTGCCCTGGGACCCAGATAAAAAGCACTTCTTTCACATTGAGCGGAACAACGAACCTTAGGTACCAGCTCAAACGAGCATTCCCTGAGATTTCGAGAGGTAATAAAATGAAGAGGCAATCTGCGACAACCTAAGACAAGTTCCCAGGAATTTTCTGAAGAGCCAGTCCAAGAGCCGAAAATTCAGAAAAGAATATCGGCGTGTAATCGGCGAGACGAACCTAATAACTCCAAAACAGTATACTGCGAATAAATCCTGCTCGCCCCCTTCTCGTTGATCCCGGAGGCATCTGTTGAAACGACGGTGTGATGGGAGAACATTTCTAGATGCCCAGCGAGTAGATCATTTATTATATTAGTGGGTAAGTGCCTTGCATTGGATGGGAAAGTGTGGTCAAAAACAAGATCCACGTTAGCTTTTGCGTAACTAATTCGTTGCAAAAAGCTGAGATTTACATCAATGCATCTCTGTTTACGCTACCTGGGGAAGCCAAAAGCTTGGCCGATGGTTAGTAAAAAGGAGGGCCGGGTATGAGACAAAATTGTATGAAGCCACACCAGGGTTAGGCTCAAAGCACCTTATTAAGAAGGTTCGTGCCATAAGAAGTAGCAAGCAAGAGTTTAGGTCTGGTATACATGTTCGCAGGTAAGGCACAGCGTTCGAAAACGATTTAGGGAGTCTTAGGGATAGACGCAAGGCGTGTCTTTCTAGTAGGAATAAGGGTAGAAGCCTGTATTTTGGAAGACTAGAAAATAGGATGGAACCTAATTACTGTAGGGGCCACACATAACCCTTATAAAGCAATAGGAGCATGGGAAGAAACACGCAAACAAATAAGCGCTATCAACTGAAATTTTATTAGGAAATACTCGTGCTTATAAAGGCTTCAACCCAGCACGCGCAGGCGCACAAAGCATGAAACACAACAAAAACAATCTATACACATCCCCGACCATTGTACGAAGCACCGACGTCCCACTTGACGAAGGTCGAAGCCAGATAAAAGGAAAGCAGTTCAATAAAACTGTCAACAGCGACACCGACGACGAGGTTGCGTTTGTGAATGGTGTCGCTGTTGACAGTTTTCTTGAACTGCTTTCCTTTTATCTGGCTTCGACCTTCGTGAAGTGCGACGATCGGTGCTTCGTACAACGGTCGGGGGTGTGTATAGGTTCCAGAGTTGCCCCAATCCTCAGCGACATATTCCTTTTGATGGTGGACAGGGCGCTCGAAGAACATATCAAGCTTCTAGCAACGAAAGTGTTCCGGTATGTAGACGACTACCTGGTGTTCACTAGAGAAGGGAGTGACATGAGAACCTCAGTAGACCTGTTGAAACTTTTTAAGGAAAAGGATCAAGGCTTGAAATTTACCTTTGAGTGGCCAGATAGTCGGCATATACAGTTTCTAGACATTAATCTGTTCTTTACAGAAGGTCACGTGAGTTGGAAATATGCACCACGATCGCAGAAACTCCTTCTGAGCCACGAGTCTGGTCACTCGAGGCTTATTAAAAATGGCATAATAATGTCATGCCTTGGGTCATCATTGAATAAGTCCTGCCCACACTTGATTGAGGACAGGTTCTACGCACAGGTTTCAAGGCACAAAGAGGTTGGCTTTCAGGTACAGAGCCTAGCGCGTCTGGCGGAGAGGCTCGTAGTGAAAATGAAAGGGGGTTGCCAAAAAGCCCAGGGAAGTGCCCGTCACAAAAAGATTGCTCCCATTCCATATCTACATGGTGTCTCCCATCGTCTCAAAAAAGTTGCAGGCAGGTTCGGCATACAGGTGGTTTTTACTGATGAGAATAAGGCTGTCAAGATTTGTGCCGCGGTAAGGAAAAGAATGGACGAGTCGAGGCCCATTGCCGGAGCGTGCGCTGTCAGACACGCCCACAGATACGTGCCGTGCAACACGGGCGTTGTGTACAAAATACCCGTATCGTGTGGGAAAATTTATTATGGACAGACTGGAAGGTGCGTCAACGTCCGCCTGAGAGAGCTCGAGAGGTCGCTGGGGACATCTGCCGCTTCATGAAATCTCGTTCTACATTGCCGTGACTGCAGTAAAGAAAATGATAGCGAGTGTGTTCCTGATTTGGGGCGTGCCGACGTCGTCTTCAGGCACAGGAATCAGATGTGCCGGGAAATAGTGGAGGCGTATCTGATCGCCACATCGCGCATCCCGTGCGTTGCAAAACCTTCGGTGGTGGTACACCAGAACTGAACTATCTTGAGAGTACTGCTGCAGTGCAATGAGGCTAATGCGCACGTGTGGTTTGGTTTGCTGTTTCTGTTGTTTTTGTTGTGTTTCATGCTTTGTGCGCTTGCGCGTGCTGGGTTGAAGCCTTTATAAGCACGAGTATTTCCTAATAAAATTTCAGTTGATAATCAGCGCTTGTTTGTTTGCGTGTTTCTTCCCCTGTCTTCGTTCTTCGCGCTGTACATATTAGGCAGTTTTAGCTTAGCGTTTTTACGGCCAGCGGGCGGAGCGGGCGAGCGGATGCCCCAGAGGAGACGCGCGCGAGAACAGAGTTTTAGCCGGGCAGATCGCCCGTCTTCTCGAGCGGACTGGAGTCGAATTGTTCTGCTGCCCCACCTATAGGTCACAATTCGAGTTAGAGTGAAAAGAATGCCAATTAAGCCTGGTAATAATGCGCTGAATCTATTTAGTAACGGTAGATTCTGTGTTTTTAGTTAATTATTTGGTAAGTGTTGCGTTTTAGATGCACAAAAGAGGCAGCCATCTTGAATACCCACACACGCCCGCGCGCTCTTACGCACGTTCGCGCGCTGCCTATCGCTCCGCTGGAGAAGGCCTCCCAGCAGGCGTAAGCTTCGCTCCGTTAAAACGCTGGCCGGCCCAGCGACGTGCGCATGCGCAGTGGCGTCTGCGCTGGTCCGCTCCTCTCGGCAGGCCGTAAAAACGCTCAGCTAAAACTGCCTAATGTTGAACGTTCACCAACTCGCCCAGTTTTCGGTTCTGCTTAATGGGAGCATATCTCGACGCATATAACTTTTATTAACTTATTTCTGTTAGCTGAGCAACGGCACAATCTCCTTTTGCAATATTATTCCTTATGTGAGGCTGCCAGTACAAGCGTCGTATGTGACACCCAGACATCTGACAGATGTCACCTGTGGAATTGGGTCTGGGCGATAAGTTGACGAGACGTACCCGTTTTTCATAGAAGGTTGAAAATTAAGAAAAAAAGGAAACTTGTTTCATATTTATTTTAGCCCCGGGGCAGCCGCAGTGGCTCAGTGGTTATGGCGCTCGGCTTGTGACCCCAAAGACGCGGCTTCGATCCGGCCGCGGCGGTCGAATTTCGATGGAGGCGAAATTCTAGAGGCCCGTGTACTGTGCGATGTCAGTGCACGTTAAAGGACCCCAGGCGGTCGAAATTTCTGGAGCCCTTCACTACGGCGTAACTCATAGCCTGAGTCACTTTGGAACGTTAAACCCGCATAAACCAACCCAAAACATTTTATCCCTAGTGCTACATTGGCGGTTACGGCGGGCACCATGGAAGAGGCAGAATGCTTTAATTAGTTTGCTAATTAACTAAACACGTTAAAAATTTCAAATTTTTACTTTTGGTGTATGCTGTATTAGCACAATTTGAGATCTTATTCCAAATTGTCTAGTAAAGAAATAATCCATGAATAAATTTTTGAAATCCATGAAATTCTTTTTTTTCTTGGTTAGACTGATTGCCGGACAATCTTTGATTCTGCTAATAACCCCCTAAAATAAACCATTGTAAAAGTTAATCTGTTTAGTTTATTAGCGAAGTAACTAAAACATTCTGCCTCTTCTCTGGTACTCGCCGTAGCCCCCATTATGGCTGCAGGGCTAAAATAAATCTAAAACAAGTTACCTTTTTTTTTTAATTTGGACACTCTAAAAAAAACACCCGCACAAACTGACATTATAAATGCCTAGAAAGCTAGCCTCAAATGTGGCCAAAACCCCCGTTGTGGAAAGGCCTCCCCAGGAATAGAAATCAGGCGCCACCAGGGAGCCGCGTGAAGAGCAGGGCGAGGAATTAAGGAGCAGTCAGCACAGCGGAGGCCTTCGTGTCGGGTCGGGCCTGGCGCCCGCGCGCACTGTGTCATTGGCCTTTCCAAAAGATGGCACACTGGCAGATCGGCCAAGAATCGGGTGGAATAGATCGCTTTTCACCTGTGCATTTACGTGAGAAAATAACGATAAGCAAATAAATTATTAAATAAAGGAGATGAAATGGACGCGGAAATGCGACACCGATGGTTTCTAAATCAAAAAGAGCATGAATAGAAGAGTAAAACTATTTTTGAAAAAAAAAATGATAAATTCAATAATTAATGACGAAACAATAAAAAAATGAAAAGGAAATGTTGCGATATTCAGCAAAGGCGCTCGATCAGATTCAAGCAAGAAGTTTTGAATGGTGGAACAAACAGATCTGTGACTGTAACCAGGTGCGGTGGCGCCAAATGATAGCGAGAGTGGAGTGCTCAAACTAAGGCAAGGATGTTGCAAGGACTCCTCACAACCTCCTTCTCAAAGAGATGAAGTGGCGACAATAGAGCCAAAAATTATTTATAGGTTCGGGTTCACGGCAAAATCCGCAGAGTGGAGAAAGCGCCAAGCAAGACCTGTGCAGATAAGAATTCAGAGGAAGGATACGGCAACGCAGCCTCGTCCGGGAAACTTCAAGGTGTCGAGTTCTACAAAATTTCCTCCTCCAGGAATAACTCATATTTTGATAATCTGTTAGTTAAAAGAGGTCCGTTTCCGCGCTTAGTAACGAACAGTGCCGAAACCTAGGTGCTGTGATATACGCTGTAGCCGGGAGGATATTGCAACTCGAGGTACACAACTAAATGTGCCAGGCTCAAATGTGAAGGAAGCAGGAATTAGAATTTGATTAAGATGGAAGAGTCAGCAAGCGAAGCGAGGGACGGGCACAAATATAAAGAATCAGTAATGACTGCCACTGCGGAAAGAGAAGAATCTAGCTTGCGTAAACCAAGCACTACTGCCAGAAACTGAAAAATTAGGGTAAAATCCGGGAGGCGCAGACAGAATGTTTACACATATGGAAGTTTGTTGCACTACGAGGAGTCGGTTGCTATCATAATATTGTAGGTACAGGGTACTTAAAAAATCTAATATTTCATTTAGAATACGGGGCGGTAAAGGTTTTGCATTTCGAGGGAAAGTGTCGTCGACGTCAATTTGCGTAGAGGACCCATGCTTGGTGCCGGAGGGATGTTATAAATTTGGACTTTAAAGGCTCATGTGGGGTTTGCGTAAACAACCTGTGAGGTATGAAAGCGAGGCCAATAGATACCAAAAAGGAAGACGCCTGGCACGATAAAATTGTCTGCGAATGGGGCAAACGCGATTCATAAATCCTTAGGTGCGTCTGCATAGTTAGAAACTGAAGTCTAGATAAGAGAGAGGGAATGCGGGCTTCAATTAAAGGGGCTCTGAGAGGGGCTTAATAAAGTTGCAGTATGGCTGGGATGTTAAAGCAGGCCGCTTCACGAATACTGTCCAGGAAGAATTTTTCTAATGCGCTTTGTAGAAGCTCAGTTATCTGCAGTCAAAATTTGAATTTCAGCCTTTCTCCCTCCTCTCGTCACCTGTTGCACGCTGGAAAGTCGGCGCTCCTCTACCGGCCCCACGTAATGGGGCAGGGCTTCACCACCTCCCGGAGATACGCGGCTTATTGGTCGGGTCCACGGTAGCTGCCTGACATCTGAAACAATCTAACCAATAGCCACCTCTCAACTTGTATACGCAGGTTCGAGCGACGGAGGAGGGCGCGAGTATGAACAAGTCTCCGGGAAGGGCTCGCCAACTTTCGCGCGCGACTGTGGGTTATCTGCTGCGTGTAGGAGTGTATTGTTTGGCTCAGGTATTCACGACAGCCCAGCGCAGGGATTGAGCTACTTGATGTGCTATCCTCGGACGGTGTTTCAGAGCCCCTTTAAGGTACAGCACATTGGTAGCCACAAATTTTGGGGCGCAAAGGCACATCGGAAGCGCTTCCCACTCCTAAAGGACGAGGGGTCGAAGTTTGAATCCTGAAAACAACACAGATCCGGATTCTAAGATTGGCGTGATATACGAGGTCTGCTTGAAAAGTATCCGACATTTGGCCGAAGAAAAAAAAACTGGCATAACTGGAGCGTTAGAAACCTAATAACCTTCAAAGTAGTCTCTCTGGGACTCCACATACTTCTCCCAGCTGCGCTGCCGTTGTTGGAAATATTCCGAAAAGGCCCCTTTCGAACTGGAGTTTAGCTCTGCTGTCGTTGCAGCCATAATGTCCTTTCTTCTCTGAAATCGCGCTCCTTTCAATGGCCTCTTGATTTTGGGAAACATCCAGAAGCCACAGGAGGCCATATCAGGAGAGTAAGGAGCCTGTTGAACTACAGGAGTCTGGTTTTTCGCCAGAAAAGTCTGAATCAAATGCGAGGAATTACTGTGCAGGAGCAATGTCGTGAGGGATGCGCCACTTTACTGTTGACCTCAATTCCGGTCTCTTGCACCGCACAGCACCACGTAAGCGATGGAGGACATCCCTGTAGTACTCTTTGGTAATGCTTTGACCCTGCAGGGGTGCGTACTCAAGGTGTGCCACACAGAGGGAGTCAAAGAAAGCAGTCAGCATCACTTTGACATTGCTGCGCACTTGGCGGGCCTTCTTTGGTCTTGGTGACGTGCAATGCGTCTTCTGTGACGACTGGGATTTGGTTTCCGGGTCGTACCCGCACACCCGAGACTCGTCACCAGTGATTACGGTGTCGGTGAAGTCAGGGTCACTGTTTGTGGAATCCAGCATCTCCTGTGAGACTTCAACACGAAGCTGCTTTTGCTCCACCGTCAGCAGCTTCGGCACGAATTTCGCCGCAACTCTCTCGAGGGCCAAATCTTCGGTGATAATGGAATGTGCAGAAAAATTGCTGATGTCCACCTCTTCCGCAATTTCTCGGATAGTCACACGACGGCCCCGCATCACCACAGCGTTCACTTCGCCAATGACCTGGCCATTTCGGCATGTTGATGTCACTGAAAGCCATCTGAATATTCCGAATAGTTTCCACTTGGCTG
Source organism: Amblyomma mixtum (assembly GCF_055824585.1). Lineage (NCBI taxonomy): Eukaryota > Metazoa > Arthropoda > Arachnida > Ixodida > Ixodidae > Amblyomma > Amblyomma mixtum. The sequence goes on from NC_143014.1 coordinate 294,893,300, forward strand.
TCGCCCAGTTTCTGGCAAAATTTGATGCAGTAGCGCTGCTCCTGTCGCTCCGCCATTTTCTTTACAATAAAGAACCGACGAGAGCACTGCGCACTGCCTCACTCAAACGCTGCGTCCCAGCGACTGACGCTATCGGCAGGCGGGAAAAAATTCGTGCATGCGCACGAAGGTTCAAGGTCGGCTGCTGTAAGCGCGCTTATTTCATATTCATCAGGTGTTCGCAAAAAAAATTAAAGTCGGATACTTTTCTAACAGACCTCGTACATCACGTAAATCATTAAAAGTGCTTCTCTCCGCATTCCGGACCGGTTACTACGCAACCTGTGCAACATTCCCAAGGCATGTTGAGGAACTGGTTGAAGGTATCAGAGAGACAATACTGCCGGATTAGTTTGTGTAGCGGAAGAACAAGGACTGCGCACTTTTTGCAGAATACTCTTTACCAACAAACCTCAAGCTGTCAGACCACTCCTCCTCCGCTTCGAGGAAAAATGTCAAGAAATAAACATACTAGACGCACTTTCCGATGTTGCATGGAGACCTGATCCGTTGCCACCTTGGTACACGTACGTTTCCTGATGTATGCAATTTTGCACTAACACACATTCACAAAAGGCAAACCCCACAGGAATACGTACAGCAAGAGTTTTGTGCAATACGAGAAAAATACAAGAATTATGTCAATTTCTACACGGATGGTTCGAAAACAGCACTATATGTAGGAAGTTCGATAGTACAAGGTAAATGGGAGAAAGTAGTCAGGCTGCCCCAGTGCGCTTCAATTTTTACAGCAGAATGCTTCGCCATTGCTGTAGCTGTAGATCACATAATGAAGAAAAACATAAAGAACAGTTATCTACACTGACTCCCTCAGTGTAATTACAGCAATAAACCCAAAGAATGCAGTCGAACCCATAATAAGCATAATACACAATGTGATAAACGCAGAGAAACAAGGAGGTACAGTAAAGTTCTGCTGGGTTCCTAATCATGTTGGAATCAGCGGAAACGAGAGTGCTGATGCATGTGCCGCACTTGCCCGCAATCGTGAGGTAAAACAAGTAAACATACCGCAGAGGGACTGCATGAGGTTTGTTCAAAATAAACTTAGAGAAAAATGGCAGGCTTCATGGGACAACGAAGTTAACAACAAGCTGCACTTGGTAAAGCCCGTCTTCGGTGAATGGAAGACCTGCAGGCACCAGGAACGCTTTATGGAAATAATTTTGTCGTCTCCGCATTGGACACACACACATTATACATAATTTCTTACTGACGAAAAAAGACAAACCTCTTTGTGAAATATGTGGAGGCGAGCTCACAATAAACCATATTTTACTCTTATGTTCATACCTCGGAAAACTAAGAATGAAAAACTTTATTAAGTTTATATAATGAATGCATTGCTTTACACCCTGCGTTGCTCTTAGGTGAAAATGTCATTGTTAACTCGTCTTGTGTTTTTAGCTTTTTAAAAGAAACAGGTGTTCTTGAGAAACTGTAAATTTTAATCCACTGCTGCGCTTTATATATAATACACTTCAGCCTTGTCCTCATCCTAGAGGAGAAGACTGAGGTCTTTATTTGATTGGTTGGGAACCTCAATTTCCTTGCCCAGCCAAGGACCGCTGATGAGGTTACCCGGCCTCCTTAAAAGCTTTTACTTGTAGATAGTTCTAAAATTTCTTCCCTCTCTTTTTACTCCGTACAACAAACTTTAGACCCTCTACACCATTTTATCACATATTAGCAAACATCTGCACAAAAGAAATATCCTATATCTTGACCTTGGCGCATGATAGCCTTAGCTCCTTATGCGCCATTAAACCACAACTTTTTAATATTTAACATGAGGTGTGAACTACTCAACCATTGCTCTAGAGTGCTCAAATACGCCTGCAAGAGATCATAGAGAGAGTGTACGTCAGGCGCAGCACAAAAGCGCTATGCCGTCCGCACAGGCGTAAGTCCCAACAAGTCAGTGAAGAGGAATGGAGCTCAGTAGAACATTAAAAAAAGTACAGGAGAGAGGACAGCTCCTTGCAGTACATATCTCTTTTGCTTGTACCTACCGTAATGCACGCCATTTCGTAGACAAAAAAAAATTGTGGTTTGCAAGAATGCTGTTGTAAGCTCTGAGTATGTGTAGCGTATACAACCAAAGCAGCGCACAGTTGTTGACGCCAAGAATTCGACTCTTAAGATCGACATCGAACATCGTGGCCGGAAACCGATTTGGCAGGGACTGAGAGTAGTTCTGTTGTCCGCAAAGTCTGAAACATGAATTAGTAAAACTCTTTCTGTTAGTTTTAGCACATTTGATGTTAAAGAAATAGGCTTATTCTTAGCCAAAGCGTAGCCGCCACCCTTACTTTTAAATATTGGGATCACCTTCGCGAGCTTCCATTTGGAAAGTATCCAAGCATTTTTGGTGGATAATTTACCAGGCATAATAAGGAGCCAGAAGACTACTATAACCGAATCGTGAGCATTTTTGAAGTGACGTCATCGGGACCAGAAGCAGCACAACTGGAGAAAGCTCCATTAGAGTAACGTCAGTGTAAAAATTCATTGGCGCCTGGCGCGAACAGCATTTGTAGGAAAGGTATAGACACGAAAACCGCTTTTCTAATTCCTTGGCAATTGATACAGATCTCTCGATAGCTTTTCTCGGTGTCAAAACTAATGAGGGTAAATTTAGTGCGATCGGGAGCTTTTTTCTCGACTGCAGAAAACCTAACAGCATGCTTCGGTTTCTCGACTCTGAAAGGAAATCCTAATGCCCAGTGTCATATTTCGCTCGTGATTCTGTGCGTTTAAAAGTGACAGCGATGAATTTATAATCATTCCAGTTGTTGGGCGTTGGTTAGGGAGAAGCTTTTTAAATACCGCCTTCCTCCGTCTGTAATCCCTCGAGCCATCTGCATTCCACCAACAATGTGAAGTATTCCCTTTTTATGGCCGCACTAGAAACTCCGGATTTTTACGGCATTTCTGCACGGCCAGATATATTATGCTAGTCGATTTGTCCTCCTTGGCGATTTTTGAAAATGACACAAGGAGAGAGCGCAAAGTCGTCTGAAACCGGCCATAACTAACAAGTTAACGCAACTGAGAACTCGTATGAGTTAAATGGCAGAGGACATAAAAACCTATAGGTAGGTGGTCACTAGAGGTGCCGCATCACCACTGGACCAATTCGCTACACGAAAGCCAGGACTGGTGAGAGTTATATCTACCACAGATTTTGTCTCTGCGCGGAGGAAAGTAGTCGATCACGAATTCATGCTACCTGCAACCCAATCCCAAAGGCGCCTGCTGCATAGGTTCGTCCTGCAGCCCCATGATTGAAATTATGTCGACAGCATATGGCACTCGCGTCATCGGTCGCCAACCCAACACAATCACTTATGTGCAAGGAATGGTCATCGGGAACGTTTTAGAGTTTTGGGTCTAATACTCGCATTACTCAAGGTAGCGTCAGTATAAAACACAAGGTCATTCAAGTGGGACCAGTGGGCGGTACCATTGGTATACAGATTGTAGACCACCTAATTGGCGTAGAATGTTCGGGTGGTATCAAACGATTCAGCGTGTTATGGAGCATAACATTACCAGTCGAATCAAAGCATAGCTTATCACAGGTATTCGCACCGACGACCTTTGGTTCCCCAAACCGTGACTTCTTGAAACTTCAAACCGTCTATTATGGCCAAACTAATTGGCGTAGGACATTCGAAAAGGTGTCAAGCGATTTGCATTCTTACGCTGTATACGTTGGGATAAAACAAGTAGATAGCTGGATATTGCGAAAAATTTGTACCGGATATAGCGATCAAGTAAAACTCTAGTTTTGGCAAGTTCGTTCATGTTGAAAGAAAAAAACTTTTTTTGTACTTGTGGGTGGGAAAAGTCTAACATCCGATGAGCTGCGCACAAGGAAAGGGTCATAGGTTACCAGGGTGCTAGGGTGTGCCTGGAGGTAGCGGCTAACGAGACGTTGCCACGTTCCTTTTTCCAACACGACGGTGCGCAGCGTGAATCCAGGCTTGTGGGGCTTGACAGTCCCAGTTTATGGCGTCAGTCCTGTATTTTGGGTGCCTTCCGTGTCCTCGTTTCTTGCGCCATTGCCAGTTTTTTCTTTCGATATAGCGAAGATGGCTAATGATGTAATATTCATTCAATACTGCGAACGCTCGATACTCATACGCTGCCTCAGCGTTTTGCTCTTCTTTTATTGTTTCGTAAAGCGACTTTGCCCGTACATCCTCTGTTTCCTTCAGGTAGAGAAATGTAGCTGGCACTGCATTGGCCATCGAACTGATTGATATACACACGGGCGTTTTTACGGACACGTCAGCTGTCTCATCGACCAGTACTGAAAACGGCTTATTGACCAGCACACGTGATTTAAGGTTTATTTGAAATGTGCACCGATGACTTTGGTAATCAGTGCTGTACAATTTGTCCGGTGCAGCTGAACGTTGTGTCGCAGCTCGCCTTGCAGAATATCAGAGAGTTCATCGACGCAGTTTATAGGCATGCGACAAGCCGTGAAAAGAGCTACATTAAGCGTGCATCGCATCTGCTCCTCATCAGCTATGATAGCAGGTGCCAGGACGTCGCGCAGACGCTGTTGGTTCGACGGACCAACGAAACTCCGATGCTCTTTTGTTTCCGATCCAGTCTGAAAGAATACACTGAAAACGTAAGCTTTCTGTTCATGCGAAAGAGTCATTCCTCTAAAACGCAGCAGTTCTCGCTACACCTTAAAATGAACTAAAAATGTATAAATTCTTAACTGGAGGTGGTTTCATGGTGGCTGATACTAAAACAGTTTTTTTATAAGCGTTTCGCTTTAAAATTATGAAACGAAATCACAGATTCTGAAGCATTTAAGGTGCTTTAAAATTCTGCTCCGTAAATGGGAACGCACGACTTCTTTTGTTGTAAAAAGTACCGTTCTGTAAGTGTACATGCTTGCTATATATTATAACTTGTATTGGTTGCGTTTGTCATTTATCAGAGCGGTACAGTTTTCATCCACATCTGTTCTTTTTTTTTCCTTAATTGCTGTGACATCGCATGCAGCAAATACGCATTGAAATTACTTTTGGAAACAAATCCTGGCTATTTCAGGAAACTGCAAAGAGGAGGTAACCAGGAAAAAGACAGCGACACTCCCCCTGTTCACGTGGCCTGCAACAACTGCGCAACACCACCACGGGGCACCTAAATGATGTAAGCTTAGTTTTAAACAAATCTCTCTCTCTCGCTCTCTCTCTCTCTCTCTCTCTATATATATATATATATATATATATATATATATATATATATATATATATATATATATATATATATATATATATATATATATATATATATATATATTGTGGAAGCACGTGACATTTCCCTCCTCGCAGACGAAGCCCGTCGGGCGAGTTAAATAGACCGTCTGGGATGGAATCGCTTGAGGCGGGCTACATGCACCCCCTGAGACTGGCGTGACCGTCGACCACTAGCAGTTAGTCGTGATATAACGTAATTAACGCCACTTATGCACTCCAACACAACAAACGGTCCAGTGTAGTGGGCTAGCAGTTTCTGACACAGACCACGCTTGCGTAGAGGGGTCCACAACCACACAATGTCACCAGGAACATAAGAAACTTCTTGGTGTTGGACGTCGTAGCGGTTCTTGGAACGCTCTTGCGAAGATAAAATTCGAACACGGCAAGCTGGCGAGCTTCTTCAGCTCTGCGGTGTGGTCGCAAGAGAAGGTTCATCATGGATGAAAAATGGTAGAATGGTGTCAAGGCCGCAGCGAGGTGAGCGAGCATAGAGCAGGTAAAAGGGGCTGTAGCCAGTTGTCTCATGTTGCGCTGTGTTGTATGCATGAGTAATGAACGGGAGGACGCCATCCCAGTCCTTATGATCTGCAGCGACGTACATAGCAAGCATGGTGGTGAGCGTCCGATTAGTGCGTTCTACCACACCGTTCGTTTGGGGATGATATGGCGTGGAGTGGCGAAAACTGCAGCTGCTGAGGCGGAGAAGTTCTTCAACAACGTCCGCTGTAAATTGGCGTCCACGGTCGCTAATGAGAACTGCAGGAGGGCCGTGCCGAAGAATGACGAATCGAAGTAAGAAGTTAGATACTTCAGACGCATTAGCAACTGGTATCGCGGCTGTCTCACAATAACGGGTTAAGTGGTCTACGCACACAAGAATCCATCGATTTTCTTTACAGGACCGTGGGAAAGGTCCAAGGAGGTCAATGCCAACTTGCTCAAACGGGGCTGTTGGAGGTGTGATTGGCCGCAGTTTGCCCGGTGGACTTGAAGTCGGCAACTTAAAGCGCTGGCATTGCACACAGCTAGCTACATAGTGCTGGATGGTTGAACGCATGTTAGGCCAGTAAAATCGTTGTTGTGTGCGGTGGAGTGTGCGTGTCACTCCCAAGTGCCCAGACGTGGCGTCGTCGTGCATCATTTCAAGAACTGTGGTGCGTAGGTTTTCGGGTACGACAAGAAGCATGCGTGCTCTTCCAGAAGCGAAATTCTTCTTATAAAGCAAACCGTGGCGAATGCAAAAAGTATTCTTTACAGAATCTTGAGCGGCATCAAACAAATAATGTTTGGTCTTTGCGTTGCTCAATTCGGAAAACTTGAAGATCGGGGAAGGCTTGTGAAAGCGACGCCAAGTATTCATCAAAGTTTTCTGCGTCGTCATCAGTCGTTTGAAGCGGCAAACGGGAAAGACAATCGGCATCTGAGTGTTTACGGCCGATTTTATGCACCACAGTGAAATTAAATTCTTGTAGGCGCAAAGCCCATCGAGCAAGCCGGCCATAGGGGTCACGAAGACTGACTAGCCAGCAAAGCGAGTGGTGGTCGGTCACGACGGTGAAAGCATTCCCGTACAGATAGGAGCGGAAGCGCTGTACAGCGAAAACAACGGCGAGACATTCTTGCTCAGTAACCGTGTAATTTCTTTCGCTCTTGCTCAATGAACGGCTTTCATATGCTACCACGTGCTGATCGTGACCATGGCGTTGTATAAGTACAGCGCCGATACCGATACCACTTGCATCAGTGTGCACTTCAATTGGTGCAGATGGGCAGAAGTGGCGTAGGATGGGGCCTGAGGTCAAAAGAAATTTCAGATGTCGGAAAGCTGCGTCACATTCGCTGGTCCAATTTAACGGTGCATCTTTATGCAGCAAACACGTGAGTGGGTAAGCGATGTCCGCAAACCTAGCTATAAAGCGTCGAAAGTACGAGCAGAGCCCTAAAAAACTCTGCAGCTCTTTCACTGATTGAGGCACCGTAAAACTTTTAACAGCTTCAATTTTCTTTGGATCTGGTCGAACACCTTCTTTATCAACTAAATGACCAAGAACAATTGTTTCACGGTTCCCAAAATGACATTTCTTGGAATTGAGGATAAGGCCAGCTCGTTCCATGCAATCAAGCACAATATCCAGGCGGCTGTTGTGCTCACTAAACGTTTTGCCAAAAATTACAACGTCGTCCAAATAACATAAACAAATTTGCCACTTGAGGCCACGCAGGATTGTATCCATGAACCGCTCGAATATTGCAGGCGCATTACATAATCCGAAAGGCATAACGTTAAACTCGTAAAGTCCGTCTGGTGTTATGAATGCCGTTTTTTCCCTATCTGCAGCGTGCATGGGGATTTGCCAGTAGCCGGATCTCAAATCAATAGAAGAAAAGTATGAAGCGGAGTGCAGACAATCAATTGCGTCATCTATACGTGGAAGTGTGGTGTTGAATCGTCTTTGGCAAAGTCGAACACAAACACGTGCTTCAGAAGGAGTTCCACTAGAGTGCGACGCTCGGTTGTGGGAAGAGCCTGATTAATCATAGCCTTAACTTGGGTCTCCATATCTCTTTTCACGTGCTGCTCACTGACGGAGTTGGTTAACGTCGCGACGGAACCTGACATACCTTCCTCGAAACGGGCGAGTTTGAGGCCCCGGGGCAACACAGCTGGCTCTTCAGAGTGGTTCACTGTCCACAGCTCGGTACGGCCTCTCACCACGGGAACGACGCAACGAGGCACGACGATACTCTTCTTAGAGCAGGCGAGTGTCGTAGGCTCTACCACAGCTTCAAAAGATTCGCACTGATTGTGAATAGAGGAAACCCGCACGAATGCTGCGGAGGAAGCTGGTACAATAGTGTCTTCTTCCACCGCAAATGCTCCAAAATCCGGTGTCGAGTTATCCACAAGAGCTGAAAGTAGTGAAGAATTCAAAGCAATTTCTCCCGTACGACAGTCTAAAGTTGCACCACACTCTTGCAGAAAATCAATCCCAAGAATCACATCATGCGTTGACCGTGGTAGCACTGCGAATTTTGTTCTAAACGTTAGGCCACCAATAACAACATCCGAAGCACACACACTAAGTGGAACCAAAGGTTCACCACCGACACCACGGAATAACGCTGCACGGTCAGCACTAAACATCACTTTCCTACCTAAACGGTTCTTAAACCTCAAACTCATAACGGATACGGTAGCACCAGTGTCCACAAGAGCCATTGTTTTCACACCATCAATAAACACTTACAGTTTGTTCTTCAACATAAACACGGGCAGAGGTATATTGGACGTCATCGACTCGCCGGCGGCCTCACCTCCATCGGCCGCGCCTCCTAGTTTCCCGGAGGCGGAGGGGATGCACGACGTCGAGGAGAAGGTGACCGCCGTTGGCGCTGAGGTGGCGGCGTCACACTCCGCTCAGATGCAGGTGATGAACTTCGCAAATTGCTCGGACGGTACGGCTCCCAAGCGGACGTTGGAGGTCGCTGCTGCGCGGTGTGCAGTTGTCCGTAAGTATGCACCGGGGTTTGGCAGTCTTGAGAAGTCGGGAAACGACGGCGGCAATATCTAGCGATATGCCCTGCGATGCCACACCGGTAGCAAAAAGGTTGAGAGCGCCAGCGACCGCCATAAAAGTCCTGGCGAACAAAGTCGCGACGTTGGCTGGAGCCAGGATCTCGCTGCTGACGAACCACGTCTTCTGGGTAGGTGGGCCTCCTTTCCGTCGGCTGGTGGCCATAACGTTGGGCAACGTTCCGATCGTCCATGGGCAAAGTGCCTTTAGGTTGAGCCCACGGAGTCGACAGGGCGGCAACATCTTCCTCCGGTGCAGAACTGTGCCGCAGATATTCTGTGCGGCAGAAGGTGTCCCGGGATCTGGACAATTCCTCGCGCGCAATCTCTCGAATCATATCAGCCATAGAATTTGGAGGACAGGCTTCAACACTGGCTATAGAGGTGACATTGGCCAATCTTCCGAATTTAGGGGTGATTCGACGCAGCTTAAGAGCTTCAAATGTTCTGCAATGTTTTATAACGTCAGCGGTGGTGCTCAGGTTCTCTTTGGTAATCAGGAAATTGTAAACATCTTCCGCAATTCCTTTTAGAAGGTGGCCGACTTTGTCTTCTTCAAGAATACTGGAGTTAACTAGCTTGCATAACTTTAAGATGGCTTCGATGTATGCCGTGCAAGTTTCTCCTGGTACTTGCGCGCGGTGAAGCAATGTCTGTTCCGCACGCTTCTTCTTTGCCGATTCATCCCCAAAATTTTTCTTTATCTCGGTCGTAAAGGAAGCCAATGAATTCAGTGTATACTCATGATTGTCGAACCAGTCAAGGGCAGTGGCGGCAAGGAAAAACACCACGTTAGCCAGTTTAGTAGCAGCGTTCCAGCGATTGTATTTGCTCACCCGCTCGTAGTGTTTCAGCCACTCGTCAACGTCCTCTTCAGGTTTTCCAAAAAATGTGCGGGGCTCTCGATAATGTGGCCAGTTGTTCGCTGTGGATATCCCGGGTTGCTCGGCATTGTCGTCTCCAGGCATGTCCGATGGCAATGGTGGGAAGCCTGCGAGTCTACGGCTCCTTCGGTAGATGCAATGCTCCGTGGTCGATACCCCGCACCTCCACCAAACTGTTACTTGCTTAGCACGCACGGGGGTTTATTCACAGAGGGGATCGGTCTGAGCAGGATAGAAGCAGGAAGCCTACCAGCGTCCTACAGTTCTTTCTCTTCCTTTCTCATCAGTCCATCTTTTGCTTCTTCCATCGAGGCTCTGTGGAAGCACGTGACAATATATATATATATATATATATATATATATATATATATATATATATATATATATATAGCAGACAAGGGTAAGGGAATGAGGGGCTCGTTACACGTATGAGAGAAGCCAACAGCCACAGAAACCAAGGAACGCGGGGGATTTTTTTTGTTTATTTATTTTGTGGTGTTGGTCAATGGAGAATATTACTTAATATGTTATCGCTTAAAGATAATTGATTATAAAAGCAGAAGAAAAAGAACCACATGCCGCCGGTGGGATCCGAACCCACGACCTCCGAATTAGGCGGCCGGTGCTCTACCAACTGTGCTACGGCGACGGCTGTCAAATCTTCTGCTTTCGAGGGTATTTATGTTTACAATTGACCTAACCTTGAGGTGTTTATCAGCGCCACCCACGTTCATAAGTGGCGGACGTAGTACGTACGGAGTTACCACTGGTGTGACGTGGAACGTCATAGAACGGCGAGAGTGGAAGCTGTGTGAGAGCCCTGTTATGCTTCCTATGGCACCAAGGCTGCCAGAACCGAGGCCTTAATTAAAGGGACTATGCAGTAAATTAATTGTGGATTATGCAAAGCAGACGAAAGATAGGCATTCCATCCCTCGTCACCTACTTGCAGAATTGTTTGTGCTAGCATGAATAACAACTAAGTTATAGACGATTGAAAATTACGCTCCACCTCTCCCCCTCAACTCGTACACGCGGGGCGCCAGAAAAAAATAAAGAAAACAGCTCTGGGACTGGGCTCCGCCCATGAATACGTCATTCGCTGACGTTCGGTTTGCGACTTACGGTTGTCGCACCAAGCACCCCAGCAGCAGCATCGGCAGCGTCTCTTCGGTCTCTCTTCGCCTTCCTGAATTGCGGCGCGTGTCAGATTGCTATGCTTCTCACTGCGACAAAGGCACTGCGAGTGGCTCCCGAACTCCCGACAGAAAAAGGCGGCAGAGGTAAATTGAAACCATATGCACGAAGGCAATGAATGCCCTGGCTCGCGCTTGCCCGAGGCGGTCGCGCGGCGGCACGAGCAGACGATTTTCACGGCTACCGGAAGTCTGCCCGTGACGTCGGGGCCGCCGTGGCTCCAGCGAATGACAGCGTGTGATGGCCTGCCGACGTCATGGGACTTGTAACGTCTATTTTCCCGATTTTAGTTTAAAAATCGGTCACTACGATAACACCAATCGGCCCGCGAATTAAAAAAAAACATGGTTTTTAAAAATTCATAACAAATTGCCGGCTCAGTTCCGACGACTCATACTTGGTGCGAATGCTTCTTAGCATCATTTCTAAGCATTGAAGAAATTTACAAGCGACTTTTAATTCGTTGCATAGCCGAGTTAGGCAATTAAACAGACAAGGGAAGAGGTATGAGGGGCTCGTTATAAATATGAGAGAAGCCAACAGCCACAGAAACCAAGGGACACAGGAGATTTTTTTTTCTATGTTTATTTATTTTGTGATGTTCGTCAATGTAGAATATTACTGAATATGTTATCGCTTAAAGATAATTGATTAGAAAACCAGAAGAAAAAACAACCACATGCCGCCGGTGGGAACTGAACCCAAGACCTCCTAGCAGCCTTGACGCCATAGGAAGCATGAGAGGGATCTCGCACAGCTTCGACTCTCGCCTTTCGATGTCGTTCTACGTCACACCAGCGGTAACTCAGGACTTATTACGTCTGTCGCTTATGAACGTGGGTGGCGCTGATGAACACTCAAGGTTAGGTCATTTGTAAACATAAATACCCCTGAAAGCAGAAGACCTGAAAGCCGTCGCCGTAGCTCAGTTGGTAGAACACCGGACGCGTAATTCGGAAATCGTGGGTTCGGTTCCCACCGGCGGCATGTGGTTCAGAAGAGCAATGTTCCGGGCTAGTAATGCATTTAAGGGAAAAAACAGCGCGACGAAACACGGACACACGACAAAATGACACACACACGAGCGCTGACTCACAACTGAAAATTTATTCTGGTGGAAAGACCCTTAAGGTGGCGGTCCCACTCTGACGGTGAGCGGGAACCATTTTTGGTGATATTTGTACGTCGACTGTACCTCGCTCGTTCGCTTCATAAATATGGTTCAGATATCTCCGAAAAGCTAGTTTTCTATTCTTTCAAAAGATGCATTTGGTTTAACGGTAGCTGCAAATTTGTTTCAACTGTAAAAGAAAACGCAAAGATGAAAACTGGCAGTTGAGCTCAACTTGTCTCAGGAAATGCAAAATTGTGAAAAACCTCTTGCACCTAGAGAAATATATTTCGGGATACTTTGAGATCGGATGCTAATGAACATTATTAAGCATTTAGAAGTACGTGTATAGATTAGTTTATTAGCCACGCATGTTTGAAAAGCATAGAAAACAGAACAATGTAATCTGCAATAACTTTTGGGATATGCATTGCACTGCGGCGCCTTTTTGTACAGTTTGAGATCGTCTAATCGCCCTTCCATTCTGAAAATTTCATCCGTCTGCCTTGTTTAGTTTAAAAGTTATTCCTGATCAAATTTAGCGTTTTTTCGAAATAGTTAAAAACGGAATGCAATACTGTTCAGGTAACCAACGCGTGGCAGTTTTGAGGTTTTGCGTGAAGAAACTTAATACTTCGCTCTACGCGGCTAAGCATCGCCTTTACTCTACGGCTTTTGGGGAATGCGCAATGTCTAGTTGATTTTAGCTACCTTTTTTGTTCTCGTCATGAAGGACACAAGCTCTTGAAACGTTCCGCGGCTTCTTTTTTTCTGGCAAATATACTCTTAAAATGTCGGTCTCTCATTCTTTTAACCAACTTGTAACAATTGCCAAGAACAAAGTCCACAGAATACAAACAATAATAGCAATAACGCAGCGACATGCGATAAATGTAGATAAATGTAGTAAGTAGCGCCATCTACACACATGCACGTTTACTAAATAATAACAGTTCAAAAAAATAACGAGTGTGGCGCTGCTAAACATTTACAATCAGGAGGTGTTCACGAGAGGGAACGATACCTCTACGATGTTTGCACGTTTCCCTCGATTTTGCCCTATGTAGTGTGTGTCGAACTTCCAAGCAGATTTCCGCCATATTGCTTTGCTGGATTGTTTTGTAGCGTAAAGCTAGTAAAGCCACACTACGCGGGTCAGAGCCGAGTTTTGCGCCAGTGTGCGCCGCCTGTTATGCGCATGCGCGAGAACCGCGTGACGTCACGAGAGGCGCAGGTCCGCAGGTGCGTCGCCTCCTCGCCACAGCCGGTGCGAGCTCCTCGCTGCCGGCGCCGCCGGCGTGCGCTCCTCTCCGACGCGGGACCTCGTGTTTACGACAGTTGCGCCGCGCGCTACTGCGCATGCGCGAGGAGGGTGCGCGGAGAAATGACGGTCGCGCTCAACATGTAAGCTCTGGTAAGCTAAGGAGAGTCGAGCCGCTGCCAAACGGCGCAGAAGACTGGAAAATGTAAATTCTTCCGATCCCGAGGTTGTCGCCTGGCAGTTCGCCGTCGAGCAGCCAAGGCGAAACGTGCGGCCGAAACACCGGAGCACTTTACGCTACGTATATCCAGGCATAGCAGAGCTAAGCCACTGCCAATTTTTTTCACCTGACGCTACGAAACGCATTCTGGGCGTCGTATTATTTTTCGAGGACAGGCATTGCTAAAGCGACAGGAAAGGGAAGAGACAGGCTTTCGCTTCGTGCTGCCGGTTGTTCGTTGTTCCGGCTAGCGCTGTGGAGGGGAAGTTGGAGAGCGCTCGATTCGCCTGCACTCAATGCACCAGTTCGGCAAAGTTCTGCGGCAGCGGCGGTGCGGCGGGTGTGTACCGCTAGTTCCGGCACTTTGAGCGCAGTTTGGCACTGTCTGCTTCCAAAACGGATGGTCGAGTGCAGGCCTGGTCGCCGCTAGCCTTTGCGATGCCAATGAATTGCAGCCAGCTGTTTACAGCCTACATCAGCGGCAGCCAACCTCTCGTATCTCATGAAGAAATGTGCAAACAGCACATCACAATAACATGTTGCCATGAACCAGCCTCGATCCGTTTCTTTGGAGAACTCGAGCAGCGTTCTAGCTTGTTGACGAGTGAAAGTTACTTGAGTCTCCGCCGTTTATCACAACCCGCAAACCATCATCTGCTTCCATGGCGGCCGCAGCTGCACTATTTCAGCACTAACCATGGAGCAGGTGCAGTTTTCCTGAACTAGACTCGCACTTCTTTCAAACGAATGCCGTGGTTCAGAGGGCGCCATGTTCCACCGCTGAAATGAATCCATGTGGTATATAAGTCGGGTACAACTCAAGAACGAAGCAGCACATGCCCCTCAAAGGAGACCGCCCAGCCAATCGCGTCGACCGAACAGTTTTCTGTTCGGTCTCCACAGGTGCGCCGCGACAGCAGTGGAGACTGAAGCTGCCACGACCGTCTGTTGCCGAATATGACCCCACCTGTAACATTCAGCGCTTTTGCGAAAAAGACGCTCTAGCGCGGATCTATGCAAAAGGTGAGCAGCCCAGCCCTCTCCCCCCCCCTCCCCCTTTAGTGGCCAGTGCAGCTGAGACAATAAACGGGGGCACCGCACCTACTAGTACCTTCGCCATTCTCCCTGTCTTTTCCCCTGCTACAGCTCAGGTGCTCCTAGAGACGATGGCGGATGCCGGGGCAGCAAAATCTTTTCCTTTCTTTTTGCGTTATTATTCTTTTAGCCTTATCCCGAACAAAGGACATCCACTCTCGGCTACACGGGGACAAAACGCCGTCTCCTTCCTTCTATTTCGCAGGCTTGGCTGCATGCACAGCCACAGAAATCGACGTGACTGGCTGGAGGGCTCCCTCTGAGTTGCATGTGCCGCTTCGTTCTTTAGTTGTAACCGACTATAGCGCTGTGAGGTCCCCTCTTCCGGAACTGGCACAAAGGACCGCCCCCTCCCCTTGCTGCGCGCCCCTCCTGCAGGCGGGGTAGACTAGCGCCGTAGGAAAAGGAATTCTCGGAAAATGATTACAAGCACGTTATAAGCGGTGTTTACATGACAGGTTGAGTGGAGGATTTGAGCTGAAAACCGGTTACTGGGTTCATGTAAACGAGTCGGATCCGGGAGTCGAGGAAGCGAGTCCAGCCAACTCCGCTGCAGGGGGTGGGTTGACTCACTCGACCCCAAAAGTCTGTAGTCGGGTAAAACTCAAGAACGAAGCGGCACATTCCCTCAAAGGAGGCCCTCCAGATAGTAACATCGACGGTACAGCTTTCTGCGGCTATTTAGCCAAGGCTAAACAAGAGAGAGAAGGAAACGGTCCTCTGTCCCCGTGCTGGCATCCTTATCCCGAACAAGGATCACCCCACCTCTGACGCCGTTTGGACAAAGATGGTACCCTCTTTGCCCCGGCTTTCCAACTTTTTCCCTTCACCCTTCCGGAACCATAGACCGAATAAAGGAAGCCCCACTCTCTTTGGCTTTGGTGAGGGACAGGCAGAGAAACAAGCATGGGGAACCACCCCAGCCAACACCTCCCCCCACGCACGACGGGGACTAGCAGCCGGGCTTGCCATGGTTCGTTTGTCATCCTCTGAAGGCAGGCGCAGCAACAAAAGAAGAGCCTTCACGCAGCACGGGTGCACGGGACAAGAAAGGACCGGACACGTATCTCAACATCTCAACCAAAACCAGTCTCGGGTCGCTGGGGGCAAGACGGGTTGACACTTTCTCAGTGATGGATCAGTGTCGTAGCCTGGTGGCAGAATATGAACTACTCGCAAGATGGCGGCAGTGGAACCGCCACCTTAAATAGAAAACATGAGGGGGTGCGTAACAGGGCTGCTGGGCGATAACCGGCAATCAGTGTGGTCGCGTCACAAGATGACACAAAAACACAACAGGGAACAAAAGAGAGTTATAAGCGATAAGAAGACGGTGTAAAGGGCCGCGTAACAGTGGTGAGGCAGGTAACATTAACAAAAGCTATGAAAAAGTAGCCAAAAGGGCGGGGAAAGGTAAAAACTATGAAGGACGCAGATGAAAATTATACAGGTGAAACCATAAAAATATAACAAATGTAAAAACATGAAGAAGGTAAAAGTTTTAAAAAACGTGCCCAAAAAGGGGGTGTTGAACTAAAAGCAAGATAAAAGCGGTAGCAACGAGGATTCCGTGAATTAATCAGCTGTGTGTGGCGCACCAGAACCTTCGGCGTTAGTCAACGCACCCAGAAAATCTAGCTCTTTTTTTGACAAGGAGAGGGATGGAGTACTGACGCCGTCTTGACCGGCATAATGGATTTGTAGGGCTTCAACGATTTCCCTTGTCAACTTATCTCGTCCTCGCCCAGTAATGGTGCAACGATTAAAGTCAGGGGTGCAGATTCTTTCAGGGGTGTTTTCATCGATTTTGCACTTCTTACAGGGCTTAGCCAGGTGCCCAGAAATGGCTATACTTTTAACATTGTTGTGGTGTTCTTGGAGTCTGATATTGATACACCTTCCCGTTTGACCAATATACCTCTTCCCACATGACACTGGCACAGAGTAAATTATTCCTGAATCACAGGGGACATACCGGTCAGAGTGTGTCTTTTCTTCCTGGATAGCTTCAATAACCAGACCGATCGCCTTATAGCAGCAGGCTACCCTTTACACCTGCTAGTCTCCGTAGCTGGCTCCATGATAAAGAAGTCCCGGCAGCACATCGAACCTGATACATCAAATAATGAGCGCAGAAATATTGTAGTAATGCCCTACCTCCACAGAGTTAGTCATCGTCTAAAAAAAGTCGCACAGCGCACCGGTGTGGATCTCGTCTTCACGGCTCCCAACAAGCTTTCCGCCCTCTGTTCCAAAGTGAATAATCCGCACGAACCCCGAGGGTGCAGAGTGACACACTCTGACCGGTATGTCCCCTGTGATTCAGGAATAATTTACTCTGTGCCAGTGTCATGTGGGAAGAGGTATATTGGTCAAACGGGAAGGTGTATCAATATCAGACTCCAAGACCACCACAACAATGTTAAAAGTATAGCCATTTCTGGGCACCTGGCTAAGCCCTGTAAGAAGTGCAAAATCGATGAAAACACCCCTGAAAGAATCTGCACCCCTGACTTTAATCGTTGCACCACTATTGGGTGAGGACGAGATAGGTTGACAAGGGAAATCGTTGAAGCCCTGCAAATCCATTATGCCGGTCAAGACTGCGTCAGTACTCCATCCCTCTCCTTGTGAAAAAAAAAGAGCTAGATTTTCTGGGTGCGTTGACTAACGCCGAAGGTTCTGGTGCGCCACATACAGCTGATTAATTCACGGAATCCTCGTTGCTAGCGCTTTTATCTTGCTTTTAGTTCCACACCCCCTTTTTGGGCACGTTTTTTAAAACTTTTACCTTCTTCACGTTTTTACATTTGTTATATTTTTATGGTTTCACCTGTATAATTTTCATCGGCGTCCCTCATAGTTTTTACCTTTCCCCGCCCTTTTGTCTATTTTTAATAGTTTTTGTTAAAGTTACCTACCTGACCACTGTTACGCGGCCCTTTACACTGTCTTTTTATCGCTTATAACTTTCTTTTGTTCCCTGTTGTGTTTTTGTGTCATCTTGTGACGCGACCACACTGATTGCCGGTTATCGCCCAGCCGCCCTGTTACCACCCTCTCATGTTTTCTTTTTAAGGGTCTTTCCACCAGAATAAATTTTCAGTTGTGAGTCAGCGCTCGTCTGTGTGTCATTTCTTCGTGTGTCCGTGTTTCGTCGCGCTGTTTTTTCCCTTAAAGGCATGTGGTTGTTTTTCTTCTGCTTAGTCAGTTATGTTTAAGCGATAACATATTGATTAATATTCTCCATTGACCAACACCACAAAATAAAGAAACATATAAAAAAATCCCCTGTGTCCCTTGGTTTCTGTGGCTGTTGGCTTCCCTCCTACGTTTCGACATTTTTCGAAGCGCTAAAACAACAAGGACACACAGGGAACAGACAGGGACGAGCGCTCCAGCCGCTGTCTGGTAGTAGAGCTATAAGCTTCGTTTGAAGAACATGTAGACCGGAGACTTTTGTCTCCGACTGTACACACAGGCAATGAGTTAGACCTTTTGCTGTTGTCAGTGCTCAATTACACTAGCGTTTTGCGGTCGTCCCTGTCTGTTCCCTCTGCGTGCTTGTTGTTTTAGCGCTTCGAAAAATGTCAAAACTGCACCAACTAGCCCGATCCGCTACACCTCTCATACGTGTAACGAGCCCCTCATCCCCTTCCCTTGTCTGCTTAATTGCTTAACGAGGGCCTCGGTTCTGGCAGCATTGATTCCATAGGAAGCA